>NC_058518.1:118915604-119090604 GCF_904849725.1 Hordeum vulgare subsp. vulgare
AAAACAGAAAGAGTAAAATAAAGAAAATGGAAAAAACCCTATCTAACGCTCAGGCCCATCCCACTCACCTCTTCCTGTCGTCTTGCTCCTTTGCCAGCGAGTAGCAGGAGCTGGCCGCCGCTCTCTCTGGCAACGGCACGCACCTGGGTGCCTGCCTGGCCACCCTTATGTGCTGGTGAGGTGGATATGCACCCCCGCAACCCATTCGCATCCTCTCCTCCTCCTCATTCGGTCTCTTCCCCCTTCTCCCTCTCTGCACGCCATGGTCGGAGCTTGAGCTCGCTGTCGCCAAGCCGCTCCAGCCACCCATTCTTTCCTCAGAGCCACGCAGAAGCACCACCGTGACCTACTGAAGCTCCCCAGCAAGGCACACGACGCCAAGAGCCCCTGAGACGCTAGATCACCGTCGTCTTCTTCCTCGGGCCGCCGACGATCGCCGCCGTCGTTCTCCTTCTCCAGGCCATCCCCAAGCCCACTTTCGAGACCTGTGCACCCCTTGTGAGCTCAGGGATCTTTTCCCCTCATTTTCCCCCTCGATCCCATGCTCTAGCCTTCGATTCCACCGGAGCCCGACATGATCTGCCGCGGGAGCTCGTTCCCGGTGAGGTTTCAGTGATCACTTAGTCCTTTCGAGGCCACCAGCAGCTTCAGCTCGTCGTGTAGGTTACGTAGGAGCCCAGCCCCACACGATTTAAGCCATGGTTCGATGTCCATGACGAGGCCCAAGCTTCGGCCGCTGCCAAGCTCGTCGCCCACGTCGATTTCGGCCACCCCAGCCCCTAGGATTTGCTCCATCGTGCTTGAGATCGAGTGGCTGATCGTTTAAGCCATTCAACCGTAAATTTGGTCACCGGAGACGCGTTTCCGACGCTCTCCGCCGTCCCTAGTGCTGCCGGAAGCTCACGGCCAGCGAGATCGACCTGGTCACCGGTGGGTTTAACCTTCTGTGTGTCTAAGACAGGTGGGGCCAGCCCTTGTGTAATTAAGTTTAAAGTAAATGAAAATAATTAATTCACTAAATTCCCAAATAGAAACTGACATGTGGGCCAGCCTTTGTTAATTACCTAATTAACTTAAAACTTAACTAAATTCTAACCAGAGTCACTCACTAGTGGGTCCCACTCGTCAGGTTTGACTTTCAACGGCCAGATTGACCTGCTGATGTCATGCTGATGTACTAATTATAATTTTGATTTAAAACAACTCCAGAATAAGTCAAAACTTCAAAAATTCATACAAAATAATCTGTAACACAGATTAAAATAATTTATATATGAAATTTGATCAGAAAAATCCAAAGAATCCAATAGTGTTATTCTCATGCATGATAGAACAAGTTATACTAAGCATCAGGTCAAATCAATTAAAAGAAGTTCATGGAAATGACTATTTGAAGTGACATTTGAAACCATGTTTGAAACCAACTTCAAAACAAATCATTTGCAGATGAATTAGCTGATCCAACATACTCTTGTCATGCCATGATCATGCATCATATTGACGCACTTGTTGTGTATTGATTTTTACTGTTTGTTACATAGGCTTCGCTCCACATGATACTCAGGAGTATCCATTTGAAGAAGTGTATCCTTCTACTGATCTTCAAGGCAAGCACCACTTTTGATCATCCCGATAAATCCCATGATCTTGCTCGTGCCCTCACTTATTACATTAGAACAAAATATTTCAAATACTTTTACTTCAATAGTTGAACCTATCATTGTCACAGTATATAGCTAAACCTTGCAACCTAGCATACATGGTAGTTGCTTGAGCCATGATGTGCCTTATCCTTCTATGCTTCCTATGCTTAGAGTTGTGTCAGGTCTGTTTCATCTAGGTGATGGACAGGAATGGAAGAATGTGTTCAAGTGACAAGAGAATAAGTGTAGAACCTGATTTGGTAAAGGTACCGATGAATGGCTATGTAAGAGTACATGGCGGGTTGTTTCATTGGAACCGTCCTTAGGAACTGAGTTCCATGTATGTAATCCAAGATTAGCTACTACCATACATTGGGCCCAAAACCAATGGACCCTCTCGACTTATTAATCGCCTAGTACTCGGTCCAGGAGTTGCAAGTAGTTTCTGGTGTTTGTAGTCATGCTGGAGGCCGTGCATAGTGCTGACCTTAGAGGTGGGCTATGATGCGGTAGGCAGTGGCACAATGTACCAAGTGGCACCTGGATGGTGGGCTTGGGAACCCTACGCACATCGTTTGGGGCCGTAGTGGAAACTTCGGCCGGACTTCCGTGCGGGTTCACTCTCAAATAGGCGATAAACCTGGACTAGGTATTAGCGTGGTTAACAGTCATGGCCGACTCCCTCGCTGGGCTTCCGCTTGAAGGTTACCGAGGTGCGTAAAGTGCAGATGGCGATAAGTGGCGAGAGCGTGTGTAAAGAAGTATACCCCTGCAGGGTTATGACCTATTCGAATAGTCACGTCCGCGTATATGGACTACTTGGAGACATATGTTGTTCATAGATAACTTTAATGGCTACTCATAAAAAAATCAAGATAAGTGTGAGTATCATTTATGGCATTCCCATAGGGAAACGGGATGGAATCCATGATAGTGTATTGTTGTTGTGGTAGTGGACTCATGTACGACTTTTCAAATTTGTTCAAAAAAATTTAAAGTTGTAGTATAGGCTAGCCAAGAGTCAAAGCTGGCTTGCTGCATGAAACCGCACAACCCCCTTTATTGATACATGTGCATGAGTAGTTAGATCTGTTCTAAAGTCTTGTTGAGTACATTTCTACTCATGTTTGTTTAATAAATGTTGTAGAAGACACCCACGAACCATGAGGTGGGTTCTCCCTAGACGTCGATGATGACGAGTAGCTGGTGTCCCAGCTACAACCTGGCACTTTTCAGAAGGGATATGTAGATAGTCAGACTTTATGCCTTTTCCTTTCATCTATCTATACTCAGACAACTTTAATGCTTCCGCATGGCTTGTATGACTTGAGTGTCGGGTCATGTGACCGCTACCCGTATGAACTTATTATGAAAGGCTCTACCGAGTCTTCTAAATAAATGTTGTGATGTTGTACGGTTATGTTGTGATGCCATTGTTGTATCTATGCATATTGAGTATGTCATGTGTACGGATGATGTGATGTGATATGTATGGGGTTCGACACCTAGTCGTATGCCGTTAGTAGCTCTCTTTACAGAGAAATGCCCCTTTGTGCTTCCACTGAGCCTTGGTAGCTCGCTACTGCTCCGGACACATTGGTTGACCGACATGTATCCTTCTTAGTTGTTGTGTTTGTCCCTACGGGGAAATGTCAAGTGGTGTAATGGAGTCCTTGTAGCTTGCTACGACTCGTCTACACACGCTGATGACCGACACCTGCTTTGCTGGGTTATGTATGTCTGTCTCTGCACAGTTGAGCCACTTGAGTTTATGACTAGTTATGTCGACCCGGGTTCTTTGACATTGGAATGCTAGCGACACAATTGCGTACGTGAGTCAAAAGGAGCAAATGGTCCCGGCTAAGGTAAGGTGGCAGTCGTGGGGTTAACCGTGCATGAGACTACGAAGTGATGTGATGTGTTACAAGCTGGATTCCTATGGCTTAGGATCGGGGTCCCGACAGCGTTGACCTCTGAGCTTTGGTTGCCTGGCAAAGCGTCGGTGTCAACCTTTGAGCTTTTGTTTCCTGTGAAGGGGCCGACATCGACCTTAGAGCTTTGTTTGCCACGCAAGGGGCCCCATCGAAGTTTGAACTTTGGTTGCCTAGCATGCTTGGAATAATTAATGGAACATATAGGTGTGGACTAGATCTATGCACAGTGTCACTGCATTGCCGCAAGTGTCATATAGAGCTAGCCACTCGCTGGTGACGGGAAACTAACGGAGGAAGAGGCGGGAAGCATTGGTGTGGATTGCACGACACACATATAACACCATCAATCTCTACACCAATGGGTCTTTATTTGTAGGTACCTGCTGTTGCACACCATTACTATTGTATAGGGGCCTATTTCGGGGTTTCTCCGAGTTTATTATGCATGTAAATAGTTTATTGAGGTACTCGGTTATGTAATTGCAGGTTTAATTTGGCTATGCATCTTTGTATTGTTTTTCGCAAATACGGAAAGCATGCACACCACTTCATCGGTTACGTGTCTTGTATTTCTAAGCATTTATCTTGTTGTTCTGTACACAGAGAAAATTACATCGTGAATGATTAAACCAAGAAACACAGCAGTGACGATTTGAACAATGATAGGCAAGTGTTCACCAGTAAGTATTTTCCCACATCACACACATCTTGTTAGCAGAAATCGTGTATACTGTTAACTATGTTCACACACAATTCAGATATCTGACCTGTTTGCCCAGTATTAACACATCTTGTTACGCGGAATATTTTTTGTTATTTGATCTAATCGCCCACACTTCATTCAAGTGATCTGTATGCCATAGATACGTCTCCAATGTATCTTTAATTTTTGATTGTTCCATGTTGTTATATTATCATTCTTGGATGTTTTGCAATCATTTTATAATCATTTTATTTCATTTTTTGGTACTAACATATTGACATAGTGCGCAGTGCTAGTTGATATTTTGTGCATGTTTTTTACATCGTAGGAAATCAATACCAAACGAACTCCAAACACAGCGTAACTTTTTGTGGATTTTTTTGGCCAAAAGACATCTAGTGGGCCAGGAACGCACCTGAGGGGAGCTCCGATGGGAGCACAACCCCAGGCGCGCCCCGATGGGTTGTGCCCTCCTCGTTGGCCTCTCGCACTGCCTATTTGATATATAAATACCCCAATATTCTAGAAACCCTAAGGAGGGGGACGAAAATATATTCCAGCCGCCGTAAAGTTCAGAAACACCAAATCCAATCTAGACACCATCACGTAGGGATTCATCATGTCCATTGGTGCCTCTCCGATGATGCGTGAGTACTTCTTTGTAGACCTACGGGTTCGTAGTTAATAGCTAGATGGCTTCCTCTCTCTCTCGCTCTATTGATTATCAATACAATGGTCTCTTGGAGATCCATATGATGTAACTCTTTTTGTGGTGTGTTTGTTGGGATCCGATGAACTTTCATTTTATTATCAGATCTATGTTTTTTATCCATGAAAGTTATTTGAGTCTTCTTTGATCTCTTATATGTGTGATTGATTATAGCCTCATATTTCTTCTCCGATATTTTGGTTTTGTTTGGGCAACTCGATCTATTTATCTTGCAATGAGAAGAGGTGCTTTGTGATGGGTTCGATCTTACGGTGCTTGATCCAAGTGACTGAATGGGAAACAACACATATGTATCATTTCTATTAAGGATAACAAGATAAGTTGGGGTCTATTTCTAAATTAATAGATCTTGTATACATCATGTCATCGTTATTATTGCATTACTCAGTTTTCCATGAACTTAATACACTAGATGCATGCTGGAGATTGGTCGATATGTGGAGTAATAGTAGTAGATGGAGGCAGGAGTCCGTCTACTAATCTTGGACGTGATGCATATATAATGATCATAGCCTGGATATCGTCATGATTATTTGAAGTTCTATCAATTGCCCAACAATAATTGTTTTCCCACCGTTTGCTATTTTTCTCGAGAGAAGCGAGTAGTGAAACCTACGGCCGCCGGGTCTCTTTTCATCATATTTCCCTTTGTGATCTATTTTACTTTGCTTTTATTTCAGATCTATTAAAGCAAAAATACAATAATACATTGCTGCAATTTATTTGTTCCACGATCTATTTATCCTATCTACCACATTTACCACACGTTATTTGCCTATCTTGAGGCGCCGTACCCGAAAGGGATTGACAACCTCTTTAACACGTCGGGTTGCGAGTATTTGTTATTTGTGTGCACGCGTTGTTTACGTGGTGTGAGGAGGTTCTCCTACTTGTTTGATAATTAACCTCGGTCTCATCACTTAGGGAAATACCTACCGTCGATATACTGCATCATCCCTTCCTCTTTTGGGAAATACCTACGTAGTTCTAGCAGACATCAGAAGGAATTTTTGGCGCCGTTGCTGGGGAGGATCTTCAACATCAACTAGGTTCCTAATCATAAATCTTATCTCCTCACAATTTACATTATTTTCAATTTGCCTATCATTTGCTCTCCCCCACTTCACCAAGTTGCCGTTTTATTCGCCTTTTTCTCGCCGGATCTCTTTTTGTCTACTTGTGTTACCATGTGCCTTCTATTTGCTTGCATCTTTGCTTGCTAAAAATCTGTTGATATGGATCCTCATCCACTTGCTAATCTTTTCAAGAGATCCAATTATGAGGAACAAATAGCTAGTGAGTTGAGTGTACTTGATTATCTCCATGAAGTTTTGCTTGAGATTTGTGAATCTAAAAATTGTGATGAAGTGATTCATGTTGTTTGCTTGAATAAAAAGAATGATTGCAATGATATTGTTATAAATTCTATTAATATCAGTTGTTCTAATGATATGCAAACCCACAAGCTTGGGGATGCTATATTTGATGAGTTTGCCATGACCACTACTTATTGCAATGATCATGATTGGTGTGATAATGCTTCTTATGATCTTGATATTTTATTTAATACTCTTGATGATTATGATATTGAAAGTGGGCTTGGAAGAGTCTCAACTTTAGGCATTATTGATCCCACTATTTTGGAGAGTGTTCAATCTTATGAAATTTTTGGTACAAGTGGGTTTGGAGAGTTCATGACTTTAGTTAATGATAATCCCACTATTTTGCATGCATGTGGACCATGAACAGAAAATTTGATATGATAGTTATATTGTTGAATTCTTTCATGATGCTACTGAATATTATTATGAGGGAGGAACATATGCTTGTAGGGATTGCAATAATATCAAGTTTCCTCTCTATGTGTTTACAATTTTTAAGTTATGCTTGTTCTGCCTTCCTATGCTAGTTGATTCTTGTTCCCATAAATTGTTTCTCACAAAATCCCTATGCATAGGAAGTGGGTTAGATTTAAATGTGTTTTTCATACTACTCATGAAGCTCCTTTGCATATTTCAATTACTACTTTCTATGCGAGCATCATTGAAATCATCATTCCTAGCTACGGGCGTTAAACAGTAGTGCTTGTTGGGAGGCAACCCAATTTTATTTTTATGCTTTTTTTTTTCTTCTGTTTTCGAGTTCTGAACACATTATTACCTCTGTAATAATTGTGTTTTCTTTTTTTAATTAGTGTTTGATCCAAGTAAGACCTTTGGGATGATTTGGGTGAAAGTTGATTTGATCTTGCTGAAAAACAGAAACTTTTTTGCTCACGGAATTATTTTTCGTTTATAACATAAGACCACTTTTGAGTTGATTCTTTTTTCAGAAGATTAATAAACAAATTATTCATGTCTTGCGAATGTTTCAGAATTTTTGGAGTTACATAAGTTTTTCAAGTATTCATATATCTACAGTCTATTCTATTTTTGACAGATTATGTTCTCTTTGCATTGTGTGCTTGTTTTGATGATTCTATGGTTTTCTTTGATGAGTTTTTTCCTCAGAAAAGTTTGAATAAAATAGATATAATGCAAAAATAAAATATGAATAGGTTTTCAATAGTACTTATAGTAGTGGTTTGCTTTCTTATACTAACGGATCTCATGAAGGTTTTTTTGAGTTTTGTTTGTTGAAGTTTTCAAGTTTTTGGTGATCTTATGATGGATGAAGGAATAAGGATAAGCTTGGTGATGCTCGAGGCACCCCAAGATAATATTCAACAAGTATAAAGCAACTAAGCTTGGGGATGCCCCCGAGTGGCATCCCGTCTTTCTTCTAACAACCATCGGTATTTTACTTGAAACTATATTTTTATTCGTCACATATTATGAGTTTTTCTTGGAGCATCTTGTATGATACGAGTCTTTGCTTGTTTTGCTTTGTGTTTTAAGTCTTGAATCCTTGCTGGACACACCTTTTTGAGAGAGACAAAAATTATGCTATGCTTACTCATATGCTTCACTTAAATTTTTAGAGCCATGGATTTGCTCTAGTACTTGACTTATATCTTTTTGAGCATGGTGTGGTTTTTATTTTTCAAGAAATGCTCTCATGCTTCAATTAGATTTATTAGGGAGTTAGTACATTTTTTAAGAAATTCTCTCTTACTTCACTTAGATTATTTTGAGAGAAAGAAAAATTATGCTCATGTTCTTCACTTAAATTTGTTTGAGCTTATCAAAGGCAACATATGAAAATAGTTCAAAAGTGATAGATATCCAAGGAGGATATAACAAAAACTTTCATGAAGATCATTGGACAAAATAAACTTGATTATTAGTAATGGTTTTGAGATATGAAAATATGATATGTGTGTCTTGTTGATGAGTAATTGTGTTGTAGTAAGAATTTTGATGTTAAGGTTTGTGATTCCCTATGCAAGCACGAAAGTCAATAGTTATGCAATTAAATTTATATCCTACTTGTGGTGCATTATTTTGTGCTATTTATTCTTAATGCTTGGGTACGAGATTTTTGGTTTCTTGCTTTTGTCCCTTCTCAATCTTTTTGCTAGACTTCACATTGCACTAAGTATGATCACTACTTGTGCATCCAAAACCCTTTAAACCAGTTTTGCCATATGAGTCCACTATACCTACCTATATGTGGAATTTACATGCCATTCTAAGAAAAATTGCATGTGCCATCTTTAATTTTCAAAATAAGTTTCTCTCTTGTGGGCTCTACCACTCGCGAGGCGGTGAGGGGTGGCCAATATTTTCCATGGTAGATGTGTTATTCTCACGATGAGTGTTTATTCACTTGTCATTGCACGAGAGTACGACAAAGGTATTAGGGATGCCCAGTCCCGAAATGAAAAAAATGAAATTACTTTTTATTGTCAAATAATAAATTCCTTGGAAAGTGTTGGTATGGAGGGCACCCGTCGATACGGACACGCCATGGAAAGTGAAAGTAATGGTGGAAAAAGGAATAAACTTTATTTTCTGTTTGGGAACCGCCTATAATGTATCTAGCATGGAAAGTGTTGGGAGCTCTTAGTCATTTTCTTTGGTGGGAAAAGTATGCCTCTAAAAATGTTTTTATCTCTAAATTTTTGCTTCGAGCTCTCGCACCTCTACAAATCCCTACTTCCCTCTGTGAAGGGCCTTTCTTTTACTTATGTAATTTTTATTTTGAATTTGAGTCTCCATCTTCTCTCATAAAGCACCAACTAAGGGGTACTATGATCGTATTTGAGCATTGGGTGTAGCTAATATTCGAGTGTATTTCAGGAATGGATCAATGATTGAGCATAATGGGCTAGGGTTAACTTGCTTTAGTGTTGATATTTTGAAACACATGGTTGCTTGTTCGTATGCTTGAGTATTAAAGTCTTCATGTCAAAACTAGACTATTGCTTTGAACCATATAAAATTCCAAATGTCCATGCTATAAAGCAAAGAAATGTGATGAACATGTTAGGCAGCATTCCACATCAAAAATTCTGTTTTTATCATTTACCTACTCGAGGACGAGCATGAATTAAGCTTGGGGATGCTGATACTTCTCCAACGTATCTATAACTTTTTATTGTTCCATGCTATTATATTATCATTCTTAGATGTTTTACAATAATTTTATAGTCATTTTATATCATTTTTTGGTACTAACCTATTGACATAGTGCCCAATGCCAGTTGCTATTTTCTGCATGTTTTTTACATTGCAGGAAATCAATACCAAACAGAGTCCAAACGCACTAAAACCTTTTGTCTATTTTTTGGGCCAAAAGACATCTAGTGGGCCAGGAACGCACCTGAGGGGAGCTCCGATTGAAGCACAACCCACAGGCGCACACTGGTGGGTTGTGCCCTCCTCGTTGGCCTCCCACACCGCATCTTTTCTCTATAAATACCCCAATATTCGAGAAACCCTAAGGAGGGGGACGAAAATCAATTCCATCCGCCGCAGAGTCCAGAAACACCATATCCAATCTAGACACCATCACGGAGGGGTTCATCATGTCCACTGGTGCATCTTCGATGATGCGTGAGTAGTTCTTTGTAGACCTACGGGTCCGTAGTTAGTAGCTAGATGGCTTCCTCTCTATCTCTTGATTATCAATACAACGGTCTCTTAGAGATCCATATGATGTAAGTCTTTTTGCAATGTGTTTGTTGGGATCCGATAACTTTAATTTTATGATCAGATCGATGTTTTTATCCATGGAAGTTATTTGAGTCTTCTTTGATCTCTTATATGTGTGATTGATTATAGCCTCATATTTTTTCTTCAATATTTGGGTTTTGTTTGGCCAACTTGATCTATTTATATTGCAATGGGAAGAGGTGCTTTGTGATGGGTTCGATCTTACGGTGCTTGATCCCAGTGACAGAATGGGTTCGATAACCTTGGTTTCATCACTGAGGGAAATACCTATGATTGCTGTATTGCATCATCCCTTCCTCTTTGGGGAAATACCCACGTAGTTCCAGCAGACATGAGCTGTATATTGCAAACAGCTTGATTTGAGAAACCGTTTGTGTTATTTTGACTCATCACAAATAATTTATACGGGCAATGTGTTTGTTGTATATCATACACATCTTGATCTGGGAGATTGTTTGTGTTATTTTATGTCATCACAAACTGCCGTGGTTTTGTCACGACAGATGTCCTCATGAAAGTACTTAGTGAAGGAGCCATCGCACCTTGGTGGCGACTTAAAGGGGTGAGCGGAAGCGAGACTCAGATTTACCCAGGTTTGGCCCCTCGTGTGGACGTAAAAGCCTACGTCCTGCTTTGCGTATATTGATGGTGGTTTCGATTACAAGGAGGGTGTAACTCGCCTGACCTAGCTCTCGATGAATTCTAATGTGATCTATCTGTCCCAGAGACTCGCCTTTATATATAGGTCGAGGCCCCAGTGTTTACAAAGTCCTAGCCACATTAGAAATCGTGGCCTTCCTTGTCTCTAAGTCGCCGTGTTCATCAAGCCAAGGAAAACTCCTTCGCGGCTTATCTTCTTTGTCACTCTTGAACCGCCAACCGGCTCAAGGGCCCTGGCGGCCTTCTTACTAAATCTCTCAACACGCCCCAGGCCCAAACCAAGGCATATATTGGTGATGTATGTATGAGTCGCCGCTTTCCTGACCCGACCCATTAGGGTGGGTCGTACCGCAGGTAATTGATACGTCTCCAACGTATCTGTAATTTTTGATGGTTTCATGCAATTATCTTGTCAAACTTTGGATATTTTGCATGCCTTTTATATATATTTTGGGACTAACTTATTAACTCAGTGCCAAGTGCCAGTTCCTGTCTTTTCCATGTTTTCGACCCCTTTCAGAGGAGATTTTGAAACAGGGTCCAAATGGAAGAAAATCCCCGAAAAGATTTTTTCTCTAACGGAAGAAGATCAGGAAGCTTGAGAGCCAAGGAAGGGGAGCCTCAGGGCCCCCACAAGCCCCCACCCCGCGGCCAGGGGGGAGGTCGCGGCCCACAGGCTTGTGGGCCCCCTGAGCACCCTCTGCCCTAGGGCTTGCGCCTATATATTCCCTAAAAATTCCAAAAAAATCAGGAGATCATCGAAATTACTTTTCCACCGCCGCAAGCTTCTGTCTCCGCAAGATCCCATCTGGGGCACGTTCTGGTGCCTTGCCGCAGGGGGAATCACACACGAAGCGCTTCTTGATCAACACCATGACCTCTCCGATGATGCGTGAGTAGTTCACCATAGACCTACGGGTCCATAGCTAGTAACTAGATGGCTTCTTCTTTCTCTTGGATCTTGAATACAAAGTTCTGCATGATCTTCATGGAGATCTATCCGATGTAATCTTCTTTTGCGGTGTGTTTGTTGAGACCCGATGAATTGTGGATTTATGATCAGATTATCTATAAATCTTATTTGAGTTTCTTCTGATCTCTCTTATGCATGATTTCATATCCTTGTAATTCTCTTCGAGTTGTGGGTTTTGTCTGGCCAACTAGATCTATGATTCTTGCAATGGGAGAAGTGCTTGGTTTTGGGTTAATACCGTGCGGTGACCTCGTCCAGTGACAGAAGGGGTAGCGAGGCACGCATCGTGTTGTTTCCATCAAGGGTAAAAAGATGGGGTTTTTATCATTGGTTTGAGATTATCCCTCTACATCATGTCATCTTGCTTAAGGCGTTCCTCTTTTCGTCATGAATTCAATACACTAGATGCATGATGGATAGCGGTCGATGTGTGGAGTAATAGTAGTAGATGCAGAAAGGATCGGTCTACTTGTCTCGGACGTGATGCCTATATGTATGATCATTGCCCTAGATATCGTCTTGACTTTGCGCGGTTCTATCAATTGCTCGACAGTAATTTGTTCACCCACCGTGATATTTTCTATTTTGAGAGAAGCCTCTAGTGAAATCTATTGCCCCGGGGTCTACTCCACACCATATTATCAGCCTTACACTTTTTACTTTGTTGCACTTGGCCCTCCTTCTGGATTGATACCTTGGTTCTCAAACTGAGGGAAATACTTACTGCTCATGTGCTGCATCACCCTTTCCTCTTCAAGGGAAAAACCGACGCGAACAAGAGAAGTAGTAAGAAGAATTCCTAGCGCCAAGGAAGGACTTTTCTTACCATAGCAGAAGAATTTGTCACGCCGTTGCCGGGGTGGAAGATCAAGTCGAGAACTCATCCAAGTAAGTGTCGCAAACTCATCTCTTGCATTTACTTTGTTTGCTAGTTGCCTCTCGTTTTCCTCTCCCCCACTTCACCAATTTGCCTTTTTCGTTTGCCTTTTTGTTCGCCCTTTTTTCTTGCTTGCTTTCTGTTTGCTTGTGTGCTATGTGCCTTCAATATGCTTGCATCTTCGCTTGCTGAAAATCTAGTGATATGGATCCTCATCCACTTGCTAATCTCTTTAAGAGATCCAATCATGTTGATATAATTGCTAGTGAGTTGAGTGCACTTGACTATCTTTATGGAGTTTTGCTTGAGACGAGTGAATCTGAAAATTGTGAGGAAAAAATTTATGAAGTGATTCACGAGGGCTCCTTGGATGAAAAGCATGATTGCAATGGTTTCACTATAAATTCTATTAGTGACAATCATGCTAAAAATATGCAAAACCCTAAGCTTGGGGATGCTAGTTTTGCTATGTCCACTACTGGTTGTAATGATCATGATTGGGGTGATGATCTTTCTTATGATCTTGAAAATTTGTTTAAGCCTCATGACGAATATGATATTTGCAATAATATTGAAAGTGGGATTGGACAAGTCATGACTTTAGTTGATGATAATCCCACTATTTTTGAACAGTGTCAACTTTGCATGCATGTGGATCATGAAAAGAATATGCCATGGGATAGCTATATTGTTGAATTTGAATATGATCCCACATGTAATTATTATGAGAGAGGAAAATATTGTGGTAGAAACTTTCATATCACTAAATCACCTCTCGTTATGTTGAGATTGCTATTATCTCTTTCTTCTTCCTTGCATATGGTAACAATTGGTTGTGTTTCCTATTTGTTCTCATATAAAATGCCTATGCATAGGAAGTATGTTAGACTTAGATGTGATTTTCACATCCTTTATGATGCTCTCGTTGTGCTTCAATTCTTGTCTTTTGTGTGAGCATCATTGATTTATCAATGCCTAGCTAAGGGAGTTAAACAATAGCGCTTGTTGGGAGGCAACCCAATGAATTTATATTGTTCTTTGTGTTTTGTTGCGTCCACACTTTCATAATTCTGTTGTGATTGTGTTTTTTGTGTTTCTTTTTGTGTTTGAGCCAAGCAAAACCTTTATGATTAGTCTTGGTAATGGTTGTGTGATCCTGCTGGAAAAAGACAGAAACTTTTCGCTCACGAGATGATTTTTCATTTTTAATCAGAAAGAGATTTTGAGTTGATTCTTTTTGCTGCTGGTTGATATGACTTTTTCCCAGGGAGTCGTAATTTTTCAGAATTGTTGAGGTAACAGAAGTATACGAAGTATACAGATTGCCTACATGCCTTTTTTGATGGTTTCATGCTATTATCTTGTCAAACTTTGGATGTTCTACATGCCTTTTATATATTTTTTGGGACTAACTTATTAACTCAGTGCCAAGTGCTAGTTCCTATTTTTTCCATGTTTTTGACCCCTTTGAGAGGAGATTTTGAAACAGAGTCCAAACGGAAGAAAATCCCGAAAAATATTTTTTCCATACCGGAAGGGTGATGGTGGATCAAATAAGGGAAGGATTTGAGGAGCTTGAGCTTGACCACCCTACGGGGGAAGGGGAGATTCGGCTGGGTTCTTCTCTGAAGACTCCATGCCTATGGCGGAAGGAGGTCATCCACCTTCCGAACTGGACGCCTCTGCCTCCTCCTCCTCCGGCGAGTTAGGGCCCGCCTCCTCCTCCGCCTCCTCCTCCGCCTCCTCCGGTGAGTGATCAGGGCACTCAGCCTCCTTCTCCGGCGCGTGACGGCACTCCGCCTCCTTCTCTGCCTGCGCCGGAGCGCCCGAGCAGCCAGCTTCCTCCTCCTTCTCCGCCTCGTCAACAAGGGCTGAAGAGACCCGCCGCTGCTCCGGCTCCTCCGGTGCGTAGTCCTTCTCCTCCGCCTGGTAAGAAAGGAAAGACAGTCGCAGCCGCTCCATCTGCTCTGACGTGTAGCAGTACAGCAAGAGGGAGGCAATACAAATACGGTCCTTCTCTGAAGCCTCTAGAGAAGTTACCATACGAGAGGAGCCCGGAGGAATATGAGAAGATCGTGGAAGCCGAAGTGAAGAACTTCTTTGAAGGGGTGAAAGCAAAAAAACATCCATCTCCGGAGGAGAAGATAGATCCGGTAAAAGCAAAGCGTACTCTGGTTGCCCTGAAGAAACCACCAAAGTCTCCGACGAAAGGCAACTATGAGCGCATTATTACAAAGTCATTTATCGAAGCTTAGCGGTCGGGAAGTACTGTCAGTGATCAAAGGTTAGCAGAACGACGAGCTGGGAAAAAAGTTGCCCAGCTCGGTGAACAAGCGAACCAATCGTTCCCCCCGCTCAAGGTGTCTAGCGATATCATCGCTAATCATCCGGGGATCTTGTTGCCCGGTACCAATCCTGCAGATTACCTGCCCGATGATGCACATTTTGATTTATTGGAGGTGGACGAACACAAATACGTGTACGGGAAGCCTCTCGTCAAAGATGAAAGATCTCTAACAATGATGATGCGAAGATTCCATGATTGGTACATGAAAATTTCCAAAGAGTCTGGGGCGAGTAATATTTTGACGCTGGGAGTTAGAAAGGAGCATGACCTCATTGGACTTGAACTGTTGATGCTTCCATTTGAGGAGTTCTTCCCGTTTTTCAATCTAAAGGCCCTCGATAAATTAATGATCACTTGATAGTGCCTCTAAGTAGTACTACTTATGTCATTAAGTCTCTATATATAGGTCAGCTCTTTCATTGCATGTATTTTTAATTATCCTCACTATATTATATGCAGATTGAAGATCATCGAATTGAAGAAAAGACAAATCGGTAATATTGGGTTCATTAACACAAATCTCCTAGATGCATTTATGATTAAATTTCAGGCCAAAGATACCGAGGCCAACCTGCTAAAATCGTTTGTATTGAATCAAAACAAAGCTATAATACTCTTCCCTTACCAATCCAGTGAGTGTTACTATCTTGTGCATATTCGGTTTCCCTTATTAGTCAAGGTTATAGTAATGTAATTGATGGGTTATGCATGCGTGCGCAGCTTCCACTATATTCTCCTAGAGATTAAGCTTGAGCAGGGACTAGTAACCGCCTTAGACTCGAGACGAAAAGATCCCAACGAGTATGCGGACATGACTGAAATTCTAGAGAAGTAAGTTAAATTAATCATTATCACACCATATCGGCAACTTTGTTCATTTCCTGATATCAAGTAATTGTTTTCTTTGTCCAACAGGGTTTGGAAAAAATTCACCGCAAAAACTCCGGGACTGCCGAAGAAGCTGCAATTTAGACACCCGAAAGTAAGTGTTATAGTAGCATGTTCCATGCATCTCCTAGTGATTCAACCGCTAGTTTCATCAATACCATTTAGCATGCTTGCCAACTATCAGTTTGATTAACCTCTATTTCTTGTAAAGTGGTTGTGGCAGGAACCAGGGAATGATTACTGTGGACACTACATTTGCGAGTCCATCCGCCACGTGACCTATGAGCGGGGCTACTCTGACAAACAATATGACGTGCGTAAATAATAATATTCACAATTTTATTTTATTACCATCATTTGTGGTCAGTTTCATTTATTCATATATATGTATTGACCCCCTTCTTCAAATTAGATATATCGGATGCGGAATGAACTCCTACCAGCAGATCGTATGCGAGGAATTCAAGAGGAATTGGCGGCATTCTTTCTTGACCACGTGATCCCTGAAGATGGAGAATACCATGTGAACCGTAATCAGTTGAATTTTAATTAGGAGATTATATTGTAAGAGATAATTATATTGTATATATGTAGCCAGTAGTGTCGGATAGATATACGAGAACTTGTTGTTCGACCAATCTCTCAGAGAAGGAGACGTGGTCGATATCACTTCTCTTTGTATGCATATGTTCATGACGATCTTCTGTTTCCTTCATTTGCTTACTAGCTAGCGATTCTAGTCCTCTCTATACGTATAGTATGTAGCGTCGACCAAGCACGGAGATAAGAGAGCACACTTCTCTCCATTCATTAGCTGGCTAACACAATATATGAAACACCTAAGTTAACCCCCCAAAACCCCCAAAACCCCCTCCCCCCCTTTCAAAAAAAACTCCAGCACCTGAAATGCTGACGCGTGGATGCCTTTTGGTCCCGGTTGGGGTCACCAACCGGGACTAAAGCCCCCCCTGCCCGGGCTCGCCACACCGACCACGTGGAGGCCCATCTGTCCCGGTTCGTGTAAGAACAGGCACTAAAGGCCAAGGGCATTAGTAACGACCTTTTAGTCCCAGTTCCGAAACCGGGACAGAAGGCCCTTACGAACCGGGACAAAAGGCCCTTTTTCTACTAGTGCCCCCTCTTACGTCTCCATTACATCAGTATGTCATTTGGAGCTATATTTTAATTCATCACATGATATGTGTTTTGCTTGGAACATCATATATTATAGTTTAATTTTTTAGCCTGTCACAATCATTGTTTATTGGACACACCTATTTGGTGGAGACACATGTTCATGATGATTTGTTAGAATATTCTACGTGCTTCACTTATATATTTTAAGCTAGGCACTTGCTCTAGTGCTTCAGTTATATCTTCTAGAGCACGGTGGCATGTAGATCTTATAGAAATAATTAAAGTCTCATTCTTCACTTATATTTGTTTGAGATTCTAATCAATAGTAACGGTATTTTGCATGTGTTATAAGAATAGTCCCAAAAAGATAGATATTTAGTAAGGATATAATAAAAATTTTAATGTAGCACACTGAAAGAGGACTATGGATTAATGATATTGATGTAATAATATGAAAAGACATGAATACATGATTGATTGTTAGTAGAAATATTAGTATTAAATCATGTTATTAATTACTCATATAAATATTGGTTATGGCATGATGATTATGTGTAAGTGTTCTTATATTTGAATCAAATCCGATGCGATGTTTAAGTCGGAGTCGCGTGATGGTTAACTCCTTCCAACCCTCTCCCTAGGGATAGGTGGTAGTACTTTTCTTTGAGAGAGATAATAGGTTTTATAATAAGCATATCAGTTCTTTAGGAGTAACGTGAATGCATGGATAAGCACACCCTCACCTTTCCATATTTGCTAGCCTCTTCAGCTTCGTGGATTGCCCATTCTCACATCGAGGATCGATGCAACTTTCGCTGGTGCATCCAAACCCCGTGATATGATATGCTCTATCACACATAAGCCACCTTATATCTTCCCCAAAACAGCAACCATACCTACCTATTATGGCATTTCCATAGCCATTCCGAGATATCTTACCATGCCACTTCCAACCTTACGTCGCATGACTTGTGTGTTCATCATCATATTGCTTTACATGATCATGTAGTTACCATAGTATTCGTGGCAAGCCGTCGTTCATCATTATTTAAATGATAGGCTAGATCATTGTACATGCTGGTACACTACCAGAGACATTCATATAGAGTCATTTCTTTTTCATCATTGAGTTGTTATATCAAGTTGTAAGTAAATAAGAGTGTAATGATCATCATTACTAGAGAACTGTCGCACTGAGGAAAGGATGATGGAGACTATGATTCCCACAAGTCGAGATGAGACATCACACAAAAAATAAAAAGAACAAACGAACAAAAAGAAATAAAAAACTGAAAATACAAAAAAAAGAAACAAGAGAGAAAATAGAGAAGGGGCAGTGCTACTATCTTCTTTTTCCACACTTGTGCTTAGAGGGAGAACCATGTTCTTCATATAGAGAGTATCATGAGTTGTCATTTTCATATGCTAGTGAGAATTTTTCATTATAGAACTTGGCTTGTATATTATGATGACTAACTTCGTCAAACGCCCGAGGTCTTCATGACCACGCTAGTTGGAAACGTACCCACTTATCTTTAGTTGAGCTTTAATACACTTATAACTCTAGTGCATCCATTGCAAGGCAATCCATACTCTTGAAATCCATATTGATAGATGTCCATATCCATAGTCGCTTGTTGGTCCACCTAGTTGATGTGAGACTTTCTTTTCCATTTTGACTCCATTTGATCCCTACCACCATACTCTATTCCACTCATATGCCATATCCATGATTCACACTCATGTATTTAGTGAGGTTGAAAATGTTGAAGTGCATTAGAAGCACAAATCAATTACCTGACTTGACACCGAGGTGCTCATGATTTATACTTACGCGGTGAAGACATACTCATGCCATGCTTGTACAATAAAATGAGTAGGTAATAACATTATTTAAGGATCGCATATTCTGAATATTAATGATTATTTTGTTTATGTTTATGTATAGTATTACGTTGGTGTTCATTAGTTCATCGTTTCTCAAATTTCATACCTTACAAAGACTACATGTTGAGTAGCATGTTGATAACCCACAAGTGTAGGGGATCGTTTGTTGCATTTTTTGATAAGTAAGAGTGTGGAACCCAACGAGGAGCTAAAGTTAGGATTAATATTCTCTCAAGTTCTATCGACTACCGTAACAACTCTATGTATGCTAACGCTTACTTTACCCAGAACAATTATGAAACTATTTGGCTGGAAGGAAACTAGAAGTACTTAGTAGGTGTAATAGATATGTTTGCAAGGTAACAAAGAATGGGGAAATAATAGTTAGGTACAATTTTAATAAATATTAATTTACTTAGTTGCTTGGTAGAAAGGTTTTTCGTGTCACGCAAGATAAAGATTGTCCATTGGTAATTAAATATGACATGATTGATACTTGTCATATGCGTTGAGGGCGAGGCATACGCTAGAACACTTTTCGTACTAGGATCATATGCACTTATGATTGGACCTCTAGCAAGGATCCGGAACTACTAGAAATCATTAAGGTAAACCCGACTGATGTCCGCTAGAACTACGTCGGTATTTCCCCAAACTGGAAGGGATGATGCAGTATAGTGACAGTAGGTATTTACCTCAGTGATGAGATCAAGGTTATCAAACTAGTAGGAGAACCTCCTCACACCACGTAGACAACACCTGCACACAAATAACAAATCCTTGCAACCCGACGTGTTAAAGGGGTTGTCAAATAACAAATAACAAATAACAAATAACTAATCCTTGCAACAAAGACAAATATGATGAAAAGAGACCCGGGGGGCGTAGGTTTCACTAGTGGCTTTTCTCGAGAAAAATATCAAACGGTGGGAAAACCATTACTGTTGGGCAATTGATAGAACTTCAAATAATCATGGCTATATCCAGGTAGTGATCATTATATAGGCATCACGTCCAAGATTAGTAGATCGACTCCTCCCTGCATCTACTACTATTACTCCACACATCGACCTCTATCCAGCATGCATCTAGTGTATTAAGTTCAAGGAAAACAAAGAAATGCAATAAGAATGATGACATGATGTAGACAAGATATATTTATGTATAAATAGACCCCATCTTGTTATCCTTAATAGCAACGATATATACGTGTCATTTCCATTTCTGTCACTGGGATCAAGCACCGTAAGATCTAACCGATCACAAAGCACCTCTTCCCATTGCAAGATAAATAGATCCAGTTGGCCAAACAAAACCCAAATATCAGACAAGAAATACGAGGCTATAATCAATCACGCATATAGGAGATCAAAGAAGACTCAAATAAATTTTATGGATAAAAACTTAGATCTGATCATAAACTCAAAGTTCATCGGATCCCAAAAAACACACTGCAAAAATATTTACATCATATGGATCTCCAAGAGACCATTGTATTTATAATCAAGAGAGAGACGAAGCCATCTAGCTACAAACTACGGACCCGTAGGTCTACAAAGAACTACTCACGCATCATCGCAGAGGCACCAAAGGACATGATGAACCCCTCTGTCATGGTGTCTAGATTGGATTTGGTGTTTTTGGACTCTACGGTGCTGGAACTGATGTTCGTCCCACTTTAGGGTTTCTGGAATATTGGGTTATTTATAGAGGAAGGAGGCGGTGCAGGAGGCCAACGAGGACGGCACAACGCACCGGGGCGCGCCTCGGCCCCCAAGCACGCCCTCGTGGGTTGTGCTCCCATCGAAACTCCCCTCAGGTGCGTTCCTGGCCCACAGGATGTCTTCTGGCCCAAAAAAACCACAAAAAGTTCTGTTGTGTTTGGACTCCGTTTGGTTTTGATTTCCTGCGATGTAAAAAACATGAAGAAAACAACAACTCACACTGGGCACTATGTCAATAGGTTAGTACCAAAAAATGATATAAAATGACTATAAAATGATTGTAAATAATCCAAGAATTATAATAATACAACACGGAACAATCAAAAATTATAGATACGTTGGAGATGTATCACGATCCGTAGCATTAAACATCAAGTCCTCTTTACACCCATACACAAAAATCTCCCTTACTCGGGTGTAACCTTCTATCACTCTAGCCACCCACTATAAGAGAATCATGAACATATTGCAAACCCTCCAGCATGAATCCTTCACGTGTGCGTCTCACGAAAGGCACCTTACGACAGCACCATATCAACGTACAACTCATATCAATAACATTATACCACAATTAACCCGTAGAACAAAATCAATATACTCAAGCATCATAGGATAGCCACACATCATTTGATAATAATACATAGCATTAAGCACTATGTATGAGTAGATATTACAGCGGGGAGAAGATGGTTTACACCACGGCATAGATGGGGAGAGAGTTGGTGGTGACAGTGGCGAAAAGTTGTTGGTGTAGATTACCGTCACGATGATTGCCCACACAACACTCTGACGCCACCGGGAGAGAGGGGGGAGAGAACCCCTCCTTATTCTTCTTCCTTGGCCTCCTCCCTAGGTGGGAGGAGGATTTCCCCTTTGTCCTATGGCTTCCATGGCTCCTAGAGGGTAGCAGCCCCTCTGTGATTAGATATGGCTCTCTGTTTCTCTTTTCTTTTCGCTCCTACTTTATGGACCTTCACTGTTCATTAAATATCCGGAGACTTGTAACTCTAATCGGGCTGAAATTTTGAGTGGATTTTTATCACAAAAGTATCTTTCTTGCGGACAAAGTAGGGGCCCAGCCGACTTAAGGTGGAGCCACCCAGCATCACGGCATGGCCATCCCCTAGTCGCGCCCTATTCCCTTGTGAGAGCCTTGGGCATCATGTGTTATTGATTCTTGCTCCCAAAATTTACATATATTCCAAAAAATTATCCATAAATTTTTATCACGTTTGGACTATGTTTGATATGGAATTTCTGTAAAAAAACACACAAAAATAGGAACTAGCATTCGTTACTAGATTAGTAAGTTAGTCCAAAAAATAATATAAAATGTTGCTAGAAGTATATAAAGTTCTAAAACATTGGCATGAAACAGTCAAACATTATAGATATGATGGAGATCGATCAGCATCCCCAAGCTTAATCCCTGCTCGTCCTCAAGTAGGTAAATGATAAAAAGATAATTTTTAATGTGTAATGCTGCCTAACATAATCTTGAACAAATGTCCAATTATGGCATGAATATTAAGATACAAGTGCTTCAAGCCAATAGTCTATCATTTGACAAAAAGACATCCATACTCAAGTTTAGTAGCAAACAATTATGCCATTAGAAAATAATAATGCTAAAGATCGCTATCCCTACAAAATCATATAGATTGCAATGCTTGGTTTTGCTAGCATAAAGTATAAATCATGAGCACCCCCGGTGTCAAACCAAGCAATTGGATTGTACTTTGTAACGGCTTCAGCTTACTCACTCAATACATGAGCATGAACCATGGATATATCATAAAGGGGGAATATAATATGATGGTAGGTTTCAAAGGAGTGAAAGTGGAGAAGAAAGTCTCCCATCAACTAGGCGTATCAACGGGCTATGGAGATGCCCATGAATAGATATCAATGCAAGGAGTAGGGATTGCCATGCAATGGATGCACTAGAGCTGTAAGTGTATGAAAGCTCAACTTAGGCTAAGTAGGTGTGCATCTAACTTTATTGCATATGAATACCTTGGACAGTTGAGGAAGCCCTTCAACGGAATATACAAGCCAAGTTCTATAATCAAAGATTCCCATTAGCATATGGATGTGAAAAACAAGAGACTCTCTATATGAAGAACATGGTGCCACTTTTAGGCATAAGTGTGGTAAAGGATAGTAGCATGGTGGGATTTTTCTATATTTTCTATCATTTATTTGTTTACTTTTTAATAAAAAAAGTCATGGTGGGATTGTTTTTATTTTTCTGCCTCCCCCATTTCTCTCTTCTTATTTTTTTGTGATGGGCTCATTTGGCCGCCCCCATTTTTTATTTTTCGTCTGGAGTCTCATCCCGACTTGTGGGGGAATCATAGTTTCCATCATCTTTCCTCACTAGGACAATGCTCTATGACTCAATATGAATGCCTCCGGCAGTGTACCATGATGTGCAATGATCTAGTGTAGCAAAAGATATCATAAAATGGGAAATCCATGGAAATATCATGCTACCTATCATACGGTCATGCAAAGGAATATGAAAATGAATGCTCAATTCATGTATACGATGAAAATGGAAGTTGCATGGCAATATATCTAGGAATGGCTATGGAAATGCCATGGTAGGTAGGTATGGTGTCTGTTTTGTGGAACATATAATGATTCTTATGTGCAATAGAGCGTATCATGTCATGGGGTTTGGATGCACTGGCAAAAGTTGCCCCGATCCTCGAGGTGAGAATGGGAAAAGCATGATATTGAGGAGGCTAGAAAATATGTGGAGGTGAGAGTGTGTATATTGATGGATTCACATTAGTCATAAGGAACTCACATACTTATTGCAATATTTTATTAGCTCTCTTGAAGCAAAGAAATACTCGCATGCCCCTAGGGAGGGGGTTCGTACGAGTTAACCATCACGCACCCCCGATTATAACAGCACAAAGGATTTCAATCAAGGATAAATTATGCTCCAACTTCATCGCATAACTAGAGACTATACATGCATTCTCCAGGAATCACAAGTCTTAACATCTATATTCTTACTAATCTAGAATCATCCACTAGTGCACCCACATATTACTATCTTAATGTTGCAAAACTTTTGCAGGGAATCAAACATATCATATTCAGTGATCTAGAAGTTTTATGTAGGATTTTATGACTAACGATGTAAATAACCAATTCTTGTTAACTCTCTAAATAGGTGTAATTGAAGCATGAGAATTTAATTCTTTCTACAAAAGACCATGCTCTAATACATATAAGTAAAGCAAAAGAGCATTATACACATAATGATTTTATATATGTAGAGAAACCGACATCAAACTTCAAATGATATAGGTGAACCACATGAAGCATTCTATAAATCAACAATGGACCTTCCCATACCAGCATGGTGCATTGCTAAAAGTAAAATAAAATACACACGACGGTCCAAGAATTTATGCATATCATGTGAACAAAACAAAACGCAAGACATACCAATAACTGTTGAAGAAGAAAGATGGGTTTGCCTTCCGAGGAATCCTAGAGGTTAGACGATTGAGTCTCCTTGAATATGTAATTGGGCTGCCCTTGCATACCCAATTTTGAACTCTTTTCTTTCTTTATTCTTAACATATCGATACCTGCTCGATCTTCAAAAACTTCATCCATGCAGAAGTTTACAGAACTTTCATTCTTGAGGTTAGTTCATATAACATCAAATCTCATCATGTCGTGACATAAGATTATTGTATAATTCTAATCCAACATTACCTACTATATTCTATAATAATTTTGTGTCTCCCAAGTTAATGGGGCTCAAGAAGTATTCAAGCATAAGCATACAAACCAACTATAAGAGCAATCTATTAAAACATGACAATATATACTACTAGAGAAAAGCCTATAGCTAATATGGACATTAATGGCGCACCGTGCATGTGGTGCGCCAATGCTATATAGCAGTGGCACACCACCTACTGGTGTGCCATTAGTGTCCATATTAGTAATGGCGCACCTTGTGTCTGGTGCGCCATTACTATATTTGACCTGCCCCCCCACCCATTCCTACACTTACCAGTGGCGCACCATGGGAAGTGCGCCATTACTAGTTTTAACTAGTAATGACGCACCACGTCCACGGTGGGCCACTACTAATATTTTTTTTAGCTTTTTTTAAACTACTAATGGCGCATTCTTACCTGGTGCGCCATTAGTAACCCTCGTTACTAATGGTGCATTCTTCCTGGGTGCGCCATTGGTAACCTCGGAGGAGTAGATATTTTTTACAGCCCACTTCACACTCACTTCCCCCCCCCCCACTTCATTCTCTCCACCACTTCAAACTCACTAGTCTCGGCTGCCTCCTCCTCCTCACCTCATTTGCACCATATATTCACCCAAATTAAGTGGTTAAATTTCCTTTTTTGATAGGTAAGTAAGGGGAAACCTTTCTTTATGTCCTAGATCTACTTTTTTGTCCCTCCAACACGTGTACACACTTTTTATGACCTAGATATACGTATGTTTGCACGTGTACACACTTTTTATGACCTAGATCTAATTTTTTGTCCCTCCAGCGAGGGCGGGCGAGAAGACGAAGAATCTCCAGGACATGATCACGAAGTAGATGCATGACACAGTCATCATGTAGAAGATGTCGGACATCATGATGAGGAAGATCAAGACAAAGGGCATGATCATGAAGATGAAGATGCCGGAGCAGACGACAACAGACCATCGATGGGTTGGGTGCAGGACCCTCATATTCAAGAGCTGCTTCTCAAGCAGACGGGTAACGCAAGAGCTGCCTCCCGAGAGAAAGCCAAGCTGGATAAACAGGAGATAGACGCGGTTACTCCATTGTATGAAGGATGCAAGCTCGAGGATACCCGCATGAAAGTAACGCTCATGGCTCTGGAGATGAAGGTAAAACACAAAATGACCGACACATGCTTCGATGAGAACATGTCATTCTGGCACGAACGTCTTCCCATGGGGAACAAGTTCCCAAACATTTTTGACGAGGCGAAGAAAATCGTGTGTCCTCTCGATTTACCACACGTGAAATACCATGTGTGCATGAACGATTCCATCATTTATCGGGACGAGTACGCGGAGTCTACCATAAGTCCGGTGTGCGGCGTTACTTGAGACAAGAAGATGAAGAAAGCTCCTCGAAAAGTGGTGTGGTACTTTCCGATCACTCCTCGTCTGCAGCGGTACTTCGCGGACCCTAAGCAAGCAGAGCTCCTGCATTGGCACGCGGATAGGGAGGAGAAGAAGAGAGAAGATGAAGGAAATGATCCAGAGATAAATAAAAATGACAAGATGCTAAGTCACCCTAAGGATGCGAGCCAGTGGCAAGCATTGAACTTAGAACAACCAGAATTTGGGGACGATCCAAGGAACATCATGTTGGGCACGAGCATCGATGGAGTCTACCCGTTTGGCAGCCAGAGAAGCACACATAGCACCTGGCCTGTGTTTGTGTGGATGTACAACCTTCCCCCCTGGATGTGCATGAAGAGGAAGTACATTCACATGAGTATGCTAATTGATGGGCCGAAACAACTAGGGAACGACATCAATCTGAATCTAGGGCTGCTAAAAGAGGAGCTAGACACTCTGTGGAAAACGCCAGCCAATACGTGGGATGCCGCAGCGAAACAATATTTCCCTATGAGAGCCGCACTGCTCACGATGGTGCACGACTATCTCGGTGACGGATATGTTGCGGGGCAGGTGGTCCACGGATTTGGTGCATGCGTCAGGTGCATGGATGAGACAATGTATCGCCAGCTAGATAGAGATCAAGGGTCTTCTAAAACCGTGTTCATGGGACATCGAAGGTGGCTTCACGACGATGACGCATGGAGAAAACGCAAGGATCTGTTCGATGGTGAAACCGAACCCCGAAGAGCCCCATCTACGAGGAGCGGCGAGGAAATAGATGAGCTGTTGAAAAATTGGAAAGAGTGCCCACCGTCTGGAAAAAGCGAAAGGCTACAGAGCCACTTCTGAAGGTATGGAAAACGATGTCTGTTTTCTAGGACTTGCCGTACTGGAAGATCCTCCGTGTGCCTCACAGCCTTGATGTCATGCATATCACGAAGAACGTGTGCGATTGTCTGCTTGGTACCCTACTCAACATGCTAGAGAGGACCAAAGATGGGCCGAAAGCAAGCGCAGAGTTGCAATCAATGGGCATCTGGAAGGAGCTTCACACAAAACGCCCTAATGATGATGATGATGATGATGAGGCGAAGGACACGGAAAGTTGTCGCGAAGGCGAAAAGGCCAAGATCGAATATGACTGCCCTCCCGCGTGCTTCACTCTAAGTCAGAAGGAGATCGATCAGTTTTTCACCTGCCTCATAGGAGTAAAACTTCCTTACGATTGCGCGGGGAAGATAAGCAGATACCTAGACTCAGCTAAGCAGAAGTTCAGCGGGATGAAATCTCATGACTGTCATGTGCTTATGACGCAGATACTTCCAGTTGCTATCCGTGGGATCATGGACGCGCACGTCCGTGAAATGCTATTTGGCCTATGGAACTTTTTAGACGTCATCTCTCGGAAGTCGGTTGGCGTGAGGCAACTCAGAAGGCTACAAGAAGAGATCGTGGTGATACTATGCGAGCTTGAGATGTACTTCCCGCATGCATTCTTCGACATTATGGTGCATCTTCTGGTCCATATCGTGGAGGATATCATCCAACTCGGGCCGACGTTCCTCAACAGCATGATGTTGTTCGAAAGGATGAATGGTGTCATCAAAGGATACGTTTGCAACAGGGCACGTCCAGATGGAAGCATAGCCAAGGGCTTTCTAACCGAAGAGTGCATCTCCTTCTGCATGAATTATCTAGGAATCGAGAACCCCGTTGGTCTGCCCGTCAACACGCACCTCGGCAGGCTCGCTAGATGGGGTCACCGCGAGGGTCACCGCGAAATGCATGTCGACTTCAAGGGTCAACTCGCCGACTTTGAAAGGGCAAACCTAGTCGCGCTACAACACATAGATATGGTCGACCCTTGGGTGGTAGAGCACAAAACCTTTATTGAGAAGACGTACAATGACTAAGGCCAACAGAGGACGGACGAAGATATAATCAAAGACCACAACTCATATTTCACACGTTGGTTCAAGGAAAAGCTTCTGTCGTACCATTTACACGAGGATTCTTCCACGGAAGAAAAACTCATATTTGCCTTGTCAAAGGGTGCCGAGCACAACCTGATGACCTATGAGGCGTACGATATCAACGGGTACACATTCTACACCGACGAAAAGGACATGAAGAGCAATTATCAGAACTCTGGGGTAACGATGGAATCGTACACCGGTAACGACAAGGACAAATACTACGGAAGGATCGAGGAGATCTGGGAGCTGAGCTACGCTGGAGAGAAGGTTCCGATGTTCCGTGTTAGATGGGCCAAGAGCGTCCTAAAAGAAGACCGGTATTTCACCACCATTGTTATACACAAAGCCAAATCGAAGACCGCGGGCGCAAACGTCACCGCGAAAAATGAGCCATGGGTACTGGCTTACCAAGTGGACCAATGCTTCTTCATTACCGCCCGTCAAAGCCTAGTCATGTTGTCGTGAGGAGAGGCAAAAGGAACATCATCGGAATGGATGGAGTCAACAATGAGCAAGACTTTGACAAGTACGGCGACCCGAAGATGGAAGATGACGACGACGATGAAGTAGCACACAACACAAGAAGAAGCAGGACCACCCTACCTAAAGGACGTCCATTCAAGAGACGAATTCAAGCGGTTCCGGGGCTAAATTATTCAACCGCAAGAAAGAAGGGCAAGAAGATCATTGTGAAAATATAGCTAATTAAGATCGAATCACGACGCGTCGGCCGCGTGTGTCTGTCAGTGGCAAGCTCAATCTTTGATGACTGTTATTTCACATCAGTTGATTTCAACCATGTCATGTAATTCTAAATCTTTGCACCATGTCATGTAATTCTAAACCATTGGGCTATTCCATTACTTTTAGGTTATTACATGCAACTAAAAAGTGATAACCAAAATTATTACATGCAACTAAAAATCCAAAAAAAATAAAAATAAAATTAGTAATGGCGCACCAGGAGAAGATGCGCCATTGCTATCCCTCCCCACTTATGGCGCACCACTAAAAGGTGCGCCACTGATATGCCACTTATGGCGCACCCCTAAATGGTATGTCATTGCTAACCCTCCCTCGTTCTATCCCTCCCCGCACTCGTCTCTCCCCCGCATCTCCACTACAACCGCACCCCTCCCTCCCTCCCATCTCCCCTCGTCAGGCACCGCCGCAGCCCTCCTCGTCAGCCACCGCCGCCCTCCTCGCCAGCCGTCACCGCCATCCTCCTCGTCAGCCGTCACCGCCCTCCTCATCAGCCGTCGCCGCCCTCCTCGTCAGACACCGCCGCCCTCCTCATTACTGCCCCCAGGCCCCAGCCACCCCCGCACGCATCACCGCCGCCGGACGGGTCAGGCGGCCATCACCGCTCCGGAGGTGAGCACCCCCGCCCCTCCCTCTTCCCCATCTCTCCCCCGCCCCTCCCTCTTCCCCATCTCCCCACCGTACTACCCTCCTGCCACCTCTTACTTCCGCTGGCGCGTCACCCCCTGCAACCCTAGACGTCCATCTCCGTTTACCGGCGCGCCTCCTCGCCGCCGTGGAAGTACCGGTGACTATGTAGAATATATTGAATTTTGAACTGGGTTTCAGTCAATCAAAAACCACTTAATTTATTAGCACACACATATGGCCGGGGATTACGATGAATTAAACAAGAGCGATGCACACACTGAATTTGAGTTCAGTCAACCAAATACAACTGATTTCAGTCAAATGGCATGTTGTTGATGTTCTGGTAGAATATATTTTAGTTATTCTATATAAGGTTTGCTTCTTTTTTTCTGAAATAGTCCCGACATGTAGTTTTCAGGAGACAACCAAAAGGGGTTGTCACATTGCAAAGCACATCAGGTTATTTGGGCCAACTTTTCATTCACCACATTGCTATGAGATAGAATTAGGCAACTACTAGAACATAATACAACAAATCTTTGTGCACCTTGTATGTTTCCTCGTAGACCAAGAAAACGGGGTCTAGAAACGGGGTCTAGGAATATTTGGAGAATAAATTTTATTACTTGGACAATGATTTTTTTATGTTGATCACTATTTATGCCTTTTGATTGTAGTGGTTATGTTAAATGTATTTCTGAAATATTTAAATCTTATATCTTACCATTTTTGGCATTCTGCTTGTGCAGTAATGACTCATATTTGTTACCCCTTTCTCCTGAAACGTAGATTAATTTCCGTTTCGGTTGAGAATTGGGCACTCATAGGTCAAGAAAATTAGCAAAGGTCATGCCCAATTTTATTGACCTAGAAGGTGCCCGATTCAACACCGTGCAATAACTCTAGTAGCCTTTTTTCCTATTTAGAGCGAACATGGCCAACAATGATGAGGCCGGCGGTTCGGGCAAACAATTATGGGAGCTGTCCTAGGAGCTGGAGGAAGAACCTCACTGCTATGAGGACGCTGCGGAAGAGACTGATGACGACTACACAACCCCTAGTGGCGTCGGGGATGACACCACTGATGGTGCCTCCGGGGATGCCACCACCGATGATGGTAGCGAATGCACAGATGGAAGCCAACCGAAGAAGAAACGTAAGGACCGGCGTCCGAATGTGCTCGGCACCGTCAGGGAGGAATTTACTGAAGTGTCCTCAAGTGGGCATCCAACGGCGCCCAAAGAATTAGTTGGTGGGTACGCGTGACAACTTGGGTGCATTCTTCGGAGCACCACACTGAGAACCTAAGGCATCAAGGCTGAGCGAATTTGCGCAACCTCCACTTCACGAAGCTGCACGAACGATACAAGTTCCCCGGTGACGTCGCAAACACACGCCTTACAGGGAATAAAGTGAAAAGTGCCGCCCTCACGAAGATGAGCACGACCCTAGCTACTTGGAGAGCCTAGGTGAAGAGAAGGATTCTAAGAGGTGGTAGTTATGAGAAGATCAAGGAGACAAATCCTTCGATCAACGAAGCTGACTACCAGGAGTTCAAGATCAAGTGCGAGAGCAACGCATCCGCGGAATGAAGTTAGTGGGGGAAAGATATGTCGGACTTCAACTTAGGGGTCCACAAACTCGGTCCCGGCGGTTACTGAGTGGCGGAACATAAATGGGACAAGGAGGACGCAGAGCATGCCGAGCAAGGCCTACCGCCCCTCTTCGGTAAATACCGTTAAAAGCAGACCACGAACTATGTCACGGCCAGGTACAAGGTGGACCCGGTAACAAAGGAGCTTACCACGGATCCGAAGGTCAAGGAGCTTGAGCGTGTTCTGGTAAGTAATGCACCCCCGAATAATTAGCTCCATATGGTTGCATTCTAATTAATGAAGCCAAATTTGTAAATGGTTCACGTTCCTTCCATATGAAACTGAAAGTAGTAGCACGGGGTCTCCGAGCTCCCTGTCTGCCTCTTGGGACATCACTTTAAATAGGGCGTTGAACGTAATGAAACAGAAGGATAAGCTCAGTAAGCCGTCGTCAGCTGGTCGTGTGGCCGGCAAAGGTCGGAATACTATAAGGCTGTGCGAAAGGACAGAAAGACCAGCTCGGAAACCAGGAGCGCGAGGTTAAATAACTGAAGGCACAAGTGGTGCGGATTCCAGAGATAGTCCAAGAGCAAGTGCGAGACCAACTTGGAGCGACGATCACCGCCATTATGCCTTCCTTGCATGAGGGGCTGCGGGGGTGGATTGCGAGCGGCCAACAGGGGCCGCCCACGATTCCCAGCTTCACGGGAAGCAACACGCACAACGCGCCGGCATCGGCGACTCTGGCGGAGGCGGCATTGGAGCTGCCTCCGGCGTCGGCGCCGGTATTGGAGGTTAATGCACCCGTGTGTTGGAAGAATACGCCGGCTGGCACCTCGGCATCAAGCGGCCCCTCCGTCACTTGCATGCCCGCCGTTGGCGGAGCCTCGACATTAGCCGAGCTCGACGCCATCACGGTAACTATAAGGCTCGGCCGATGACTTCATCTCCTTGCCTTTTTGACTGCGCATCCCTGACGACCTACATGTTTTCGCAGGGCGCCTCCAACGTTCCATGCACTCTCTTGCACTTCGTGGATGGAGAGTTGATCGATGTTGGCAAGGCCAAAATCGTTGAACCCGGCAACAGCGTCTTCCAAGGTAATCCGATACCACCCACCGTGTATAGGGTTCAACTGGTTCGGGTGTTGTGGGGCTGCGACGACTTGTTACCTCCGTATCGACCCGTTGGGGCCCACGAAGATGATGTGATGACCCTCAGCGCCTGCTTAAAAAGGTCCATGCTTTGGCCGAAGAGCCAGATTCGTTTGGGGGCGGGGGACACCACCCCACAGACAACACCGCAGTCGTGTCGGCGGCAAGCCATGGCAAGACCGCCGCAAAGCTACCGCCGTCAGCTGATCCGGACATGCATATGGCACAGGATACGGACGACGACGACGATACAATTTCCAACCTCGAAAAGTACATCAACGAACATGGGTACGGTCACGATGACGCCTTGTTCGGGCCTCCTTCTCAAGAACCCAACCGTGCAAAAGGCGATGGCGATCTAGCTGGTACCACGGAGAAACCCAATTTCAACAGGCGTCGGCTGTTCAGTTCTCAAGAGACGCCTCCAGCTCCTGCCTTCACCGAGACTCAAATAGCCGAGGTGCGAAATATTATCAGCCCCAACACACTCAAGAAGGTGGTCTCCGAGCAGAATCGATCCCATTATAGCAGAAGAAGCAGAAGGGACGGAAAAGAAAAACTAACAATGGTGCGAGCCAGCCCGCACCGAGTATGATCCGTGCTCAGGACGGGCCACCAATATCTAAGGATATTGAGAGGAGGGTGCATGTGGCGGGTAGGCCAATGCTACCGAATAATATGCTCAATGCTGCAACCGGTGCTATGCGGAGTCTGCATGACGCAGTTCTTTATATGGAGAAGCGGCGTCTCTTCGAGAATGATGGGGTGTACCCGGTTTTCGTGGCCAAGGTGCCAGAGGGCAAGGGCTTTGTCGATAGCAACATCGGGCGTATGATCATCCTGTGGTTTGATTACATGTTCGCTATGCATAACCTTTATCCGCTGCACTACACCTTCATTCGGCTATTTTCGCTCAGCATGGAGATGCGGATCATTAGAGACAAGACCCCGGACATCGTGATAGTCGACCCCTTCTACATGTGTGCCAAGCTCTTGGACGGCGCTGGGGACCGGCAAGTCGTGAGTTCGTACCTCGAAGGCGTCATTCTGGCGAACGCAAATAAGGATAACTTCCTCGTGCCTTACTTTTCTGAGTAAGTCATCCCCTCATCCCCCCGTAACATATGATTTCTTAGATTTCGATCGTTCTTTTTTTCTTCTAACATTATGTGTTTTGTGCAGTGACACATATTTTACACTCATCCTCTTAAGCTCGAAATATTCCATGGACACGTATTTCGACTCGGTCCGTCAGTCGAAGAAAGACTACACAAATATCAAGGAAGTTCTTGATGATGTCCTCCCCGGCTACGCCAAATCTGGAGGCACCTTCAGGAGGCCAATTCTTAGGTTTGGCAAGCACGTGTTCACCCACGTAACGACGTTCCTGTGCGTCAAGCAGCCGCCTGGCAGTCAGAATGATGCCTACTACGCCCTCCATCACATGTGGGCGATCGTACGGGACCAGCATCACCGTATGGTACCAAATGAGCTCAAAGATTGGCCGCACGCTTGTCGGCAATCCAGGACGAGGACATCAGACAAGAATTCTTTCGCATCCAGTCGGAGTTGGTGGAAATCATATATCAAGATGTCCTTGCTAGATCGGGGCAGTTCTACCTAAACTGTCCAACATCCAACAGTGATATTGACACAACGCTACAAATGCACGCTGACAACGACCGCACATTCATGACCATCACGAAAGACGGCGGCTTCATCCATGCTCCGGTTCGTGAGTCGAGTCAAAAGTACTGATGCTATGTTGTAACTAAACTTTAATGAACTTGTATGTCTCTTTAGTTTGGACAGTCGTTGAACTTATATGTGTAGTCGATGCTATTTATTAGTAGGACCATGAATCGTGCTATTAATGTGTTGCTTTTGTTTGTCTAGTGCATAGACATGTCGTCGTATGTCGTTTACAAGGGTGAGGTTCCCGGAGTCTACGACAACTGGGAGGAGTGTCGGGTAATGGTTCACCGTTTCAACGGTAACAGTTACAAAGGGTACACCACTAGGGCGGAGGCGGAAGGTAGATACACGCGCTATCTAGCGGCAGAGAGGAGGGAGCGGAGGAGAAACCGGATGAAGATCAGTTTCATCGCGATGATGCTCATCCTGACCGCAACCCTCTTCTATGTGATGGTAGTTTAGATATCGACTTGTAATGTGAAGACAAACTCGCTACTCGCGAGACTTGTAATGTTCTAACTTTGTTCGGTATTTTGAATTCGAAGACTAATATGATGAATTGTATTCGGAGACTAATCTTCTATTGTATTCGATAAATCTTCTATTTATATATATGTCGTGCTATTTATATTCTTTACTATTATGTATATTTTAACCTGTATAAATATCATAAAAGAAAAAAAATATCCTAATATTAATAGTAGTGGTGCACCTACAGGAGGTGCGCCATTAGTATCTGGGATACTAATGGCGCAACAGGGGGTGCGCCATTATTGTCTTGGATAGTAATGGCACACCTGGTGGTGCACCACTTTTATGTATATTAACAGTGGTGCACGAGGGGTGCGCCATTACTATTTATTAGTAGTAGCGTGATAATAATGGCGCACCCATAGTGCGCCATTAATACCTAAAGTGGGTGCACCACTAATAGGCCTTTTTCTAGTAGTATGGAAAGATGAAGATGAAACGTATACTTGTGTAACTCATAAAATTAAGAAAAACTGAAACATTGTAAAGAATTTATATAAGAGTACTATGTAAAATTTCAGAAACTTTTGATGTTCCAGTAAAATATGAAAAATGAAACGCCACAGCCAAAGTTTGTGTTTTTACACAACATGTATCGAACAACAAATTGAAACATCCTAAAGGTTAATCTTAGCACATTTTTTTATAATACAATGGATTTGTAAAATATGGTTATTATTTCGGTTGAAAATCTGGTGTAATCGAGGTTAACGAAGTTTCCATGGACATGAAAAAGTACAAGGCTAACCTACACTTCAACGGTGCTCATCTTTCTCACTTTCACCTTTATTTTTTATAACATTTTATGTTACCCACTTTATTTTTTCTTGTTTTTAATTATTTTAAAAGCACACAACATGAATAAATGACTTTCTAAGACTTTTAGGTTGTCTCGCTGGCAAAGCTTTCTTTAAAGCCATTAATCTGGGCATATAGTGCTCAAGTAATTGATCCACTCAGATCCCAAGGTATCTCAAAGCGAATTTTAATCTTAAATTGATTTGTAATTAAGTAGTGAGCACAAAGTGATATATATCATGTGGCAACAAAGTATAACTCTCTTACTATGCATTGTCATGTCATAAAAGAAGAATTCATTCACACAAAGTTAAGGCCAATACATATCAGAAGTAGCTTCATGCAATTTTATTGTATTGGAACATAGGGAGGTTAAGATTTGGTTGCTATCTCATAATAATGCAAGTAGGAGCAGTAAGCACATGCATATTATATTGATCAAAATCATCATGTGTAATAGCAAAATTCAAGTCATCTACATAATCCCTCATAAGTGCAAACTTCTCCGATATAGTGTAGTTGGGAGAATTCAAAAAGATAATAGGACTATCATGTGTGGGTCCAACATTAGTTTCATGCTTAACATCAGGAACTATAGCAAGTTCATCTCCATAAGCATAATTCATATTGGTAGCATATCCACAAGCATGGCAAGCATCAAGTTCATCAAAAAGGGATATTTCAAACGAATCCAAGCAACCATAGCAATCATCGTATCATTCATTCTTTGTTATGTGCGAAGGGAAATTAAACAATGTATGAGTTGAATAGTTACTCTCATTATAAGGTGGGCATGAGTAGCTAATACACTCTTCCTCCTTTTGTTATTCGCTCTCCGCCTCATCTTTTTCATCCAATGAGCTTACAATTTCAGGAATTTCTTCTTTCTTGCGATATCAATTAAGTTCGAAAAATCCATGACCAATAGATTCCTATGAAATAGTAATCTCTTCCAGGGCAACAAAGATTCTTTCAATGAATTCATTAATATAGGCCTTGTATTCATAGTTCTCATAGCTATATTTTAGTATTGCAAAATTTTCTGATTTGTAAAGAATAGCATCATACTTTTCAATCAAAGAAGCAATTTCACAAGGACCCTTAAAAGCAACAAATTCTTCTATTTGTTCAACATCATAATAAAAATAGGCATACTTGGCATAAGAAGATAATATTTCATTATCATTAAACACACAATGATAGGGAAGGTGTTTTTCAGTTTTTTTAGAACAACATTTAAAATCATGTATTTCACATAAATTCCAAGCAAAGAAACACAGATTATTAATTTGATTCCACAAAAGTTTCACTTTTTGAGATAAGCGGTGTCACACATAATAATCATGCTCATTTAATGATTTTCCCTCAACTAAGCTAGTTTGGTTTTCAGCTTGAGCACAAAGGGATCAAAGATGATCCAAGTAAAAAGCTTCAGCAGTATGATTCGTTCTGGGTGGTTCCTCAGCCACTTGGTTAGAAAGTACATCTTTTTTTTTCTTATTTTGCGTTTCCTACCCATAACTAAAGATAGACAAATACTTAGAACAGAAAAATTTCTTAGTGATAAAGAAAACAATCACACACGAGAATATCAACCACCACACTATTGCTCTGTGCCAACGGTGCCAGGAAAATGTCTTGATAACCCACAAGTTTAGGGGATCGTTTGTAGCCTTTTTTGATAACTAAGGGTGTCCAACCCAACAAGGAGCTAAAGCTGGAATTAATATTCTCTCAAGTTCGATTGACCACCGGTACAACTCTACGCACGCTAATGCTTACTTTACCTAGAACAAGTATGAAACTATTGTGCGGACAGGAAACTAGAAGTACTTAGTAGGTGTAATAGATAGGTTTGAAAAGTAATAAGGAACCTAAAAATAAAAGTTAGTTAATATTTTAATAAATATTACTTTAGTTAGTTCTGTTTCAATCAAAGTTAGAACAAGTATTTTAATAAATATTAAAAGTTAGTTACTATTTTAATAAAAGATAGATAGATTTTTTGTGTAATGCAAGAGAAAGATTGTCCATAGACAATTGAATATAAAATGATAGATACTTGTCATATGCTATGAGGGAGATGCATATGATAACACATTTTCCGTACTTGGATCATCTGCACTCATGATTGGACCTCTAGCAAGCATCCACAATTACTAGAAATCATTAAGGTAAACCCAACCATAGCACTAAACATCAAGTCCTATTTACTCCCATACGCAAACAACTCCCTTACTCATGTGTAAGATCAGTCACTCTAGCCACCCACTATAAGCCAATCATGAACACATTCCAAACCCTCCAGTGTGAATCCTTCATGTGTGTGCCTCACGGAAAGCACCTTAGAATAGCACCAAAGCAACGTACAACTCATATCAATAACATCATACCACATTTAACCCGCAAGACAAAAAAGTTCTACTCAAACATCATAGGATAGCCACACATCATTGCATAATAATATATAGCATTAAGAACCACGTTTAAGTAGATATTAGAGTGGGGAGAAGATGGTTTACACCACTTCATAGAGGGGGAGAGAGTTGTTGGTGACGGAGGCAATGTTTTTAGTGTAGATCGCCGTCATGATGTGTTCCTCGGCGGTGCTCCATTGACATCGGGAGAGAGGGCGAGAGAGCCCCCTCCTTCTTCTTCTTCTTTGGCCTCACTAAAAGAATCACAGAATTTTCCATCTACCTAATCTTTGCCGTCTACTGGCTGACGGCAAAGAGACTCTTTTCCATCAGCTGCCAGCAAATAGATGACAAACAACTGGCTGATGGAAAAGATACTCTTTGCCATCAGTGTGTTCTTTGCCGTCTGCTGACAGACGACAAAGATGGAATAAACAGACAGTAAAGACATGACTGATGGCAAAGATGGTCCAGACAGATAGGCAAAAGTCACCGCAGCTGAAGCCACCCCCTTTGCCATCATGGGCCTCTTTGCCTTCAGTCTAGGGCCTCTTTGCCATCTGCATTGACCCTTTTGCCATTAGGTTGATCCCAGGAGGACGGCAAAGGGGGCGACTTTCTAACAGTTGGCGCCCCATCTCCCCACCCCCATCTGCCATCTCCTCCGATCCCCATTCTCTCTCTGCCACATCCACACTCGTCTGCTCTCCTCCCCGCCCCCTTGATGGATGGATCCTCACGGAGGAGGAGAAGAAGGGATGGATCACCCACACCCCATGTTTCTTCTCCATGGATACACTCAATATAACTCAATACATACATAGAGCGAGTCAAATTTAAACGTGTGCAATACTTTATATGCATATATTGAGCTAAGAAGCTAACCACAATGTCATTTGTTCGATAATTGACAAAGAATTATACACTTTTCTCTAGATATGGATATTGTATCAGTCAGCCTTATATATTGAATGATCAGTGTTCGGTCACTTACTAGCTCAAATTAAGTCCCTTATGGTTGGTAGGGTTTTTATTATGCATACGCTTCATAGGTCACAAAAAAGTATTCCAGATTGCCCGGTAAGATATAGTCGCTCTAAGCGAGCTACGACTATATGGCTCGACAAAGGACCCATGTATTATGGATCTCTTGCCAAAAAATTATAGCCTTACCGTGCTGGAATAAACCTTTCTGATCTCACAAAAAAGGAAGATATTAAGTTTAAAATTTTAAAAGTAAGATATTAATTTTAATAATATTTGTGAGGCTCAAATATTTGACCAAGTGGTAACCAAATAAGTGTCCGCGAGGTGTATTTAGAGTTTTAGACTACAAATTTTCTTCGAAATTTTAATTGGTTGCCAAAAGGAACTATAATATGACAAAAATGCAAAATATAAACACAACATCACATATATCTAGCCACGCAATTACAGGGGTCATACCGCTAGTTCTTATTACATGATATGTGATATGTCTCCAACGCATCTATAATTTTTGATGGTTTCATGCTATTATCTTGTCAAACTTGGGATGTGTTGCATGCCTTTTATTTATTTTTCTGGGACTAAGTTATTAACTCACTGCCAAGTGCCAGTTCCTGTTTTTTCCATGTTTTTGACCCCTGATGACCCACAAGTATCGGGGATCAATCGTAGTCCTTTCGATAAGTAAGAGTGTCAAACCCAACGAGGAGCAGAAGGCTCTGATAAACGGATTTCAGCAAGGTAATAATTGCAAGCACTGAAAGTAGTGGTAACAAGTGATTGTGTAGCGAGGTGAAACATAGCAAGCAAAGAGTAACAAGTAACAAGTAGTAGCAATGGTGAAGCAAGTGGACCAATCCCTTTTGTAGCAAGGGACAAGCCTGAATAAAGTCTTACAGGAGGAAAAACCCTCCCGAGGACACACGGGAATTTCTGTCATGCTAGTTTCATCATGTTCATATGATTCACGTTCGCTACTTTGATAGTTTGATATGTGGGTGGACCGGCGCTTGGGTACTGCCCTTACATGGAAAAGCATCCCACTTATGATTAACCTCTCTCGTAAGCAACGCATAGACTGGGGTTTAAGCTTCTGTCACTCCAGCAACCCATCATCTACTTACTACTTCCCAATTCCTTCCTCTAGGCCCAAATATGGTGAAGTATTATGTAGTCGACGTTCACATAACACCACTAGAGGAAAAACAACATACAACATATCAAAATACCGAACGAATATCAAATTCACATGACTATTATTAATATGACTTATCCCATGTCCTCAGGAACAAAAGTAACTACTCACGAGACATAATCATAATCATGACCAGACGTGTAATGAATAGCATCAAGGATCTGAACATAAACTCTTCCACCAAGTAATCCAACTAGCATCAACTACAAAGAGTAATCAACACTACTAGCAATCTTACAAGTACCAATCGGAGTTGCGAGACGAAGATTGGTTACAAGAGATGAACTAGAGATTGGAGTGGAGATGGTGCTAATGAAGATGTTGATGAAGATGCCTCCCCGCCGACGACAGGAGTGTTGGTGATGACGGTGGCGACGATTTCCCCCTCCGGGAGGGAAGTTTCCCCGGCAGGATTGTCCTGCCGGAGCTCTAGATTGGATCTGCTCAAGTTCCACCTCGTGGCGGCTGCGAAACCACGAAAAATCTCCCGATTGATTTTTTCCAGACCAGGATGCTTCATATAGCAAAACAGGGGGGCTAGTGGGCCTTCAAGCAGCCCACAAGCTTCCCCACCGCCACTAGGGTGGTGGTGGCGGAGTGGGGGCTTGTGGGGCCCTGGTGGCCCCCCTCCGGTAGTTCTTTCGCCAGGTATTTTTAATATATTCGAGAAAAAATCCACGTAAATTTTCAGGGCATTTGGAGATGTGCAGAATAGTGGACTAGGATTTGCTCCTTTTACAGTCCAGAATTCCAGTTGCCTGAATTCTCCCTCGTCAAATAATCCTTGCAAAATAAGAGAGAAAAGGCATAAATATGGTACCCCAAGTAATATAATAGCCAAAAAAGCAATAAATATCAACATGAAAGCATGATGCAAAATGGACGTATCAACTCCCCCAAGCTTAGACCTCGCTTGTCCTCAAGCGAAAACCAAGTTCCATAAACATGTCCACATGTTGAGGAACGAAGGTTTCGATAAAACATAATACGGACAAGAGGGCATCATGATCACATATAGGACAGCAATATATCACAAAGATTCTCATGGGAAAGTAACAATTCCTTCACAAACCAAAGCATGAAGCAAAAACCTTACCGAGAAGTAACCAACAATAGTCCATAGTCATTGAAGCAATTGCAATTTATCACAACATTAGAAAGAGTCAAATAAGAGCTTGTTTGGCAAACCCACATATTCAATCATCTCTTTCATTTTCCATAATTGTTACAACTCACGTGGTACTCAAGGTGTCAAAGTTTCAGCAGGACACAGAGGAAGATAGGGGCTTATAGTTTTGCCTCCCAACCATTTACCTCAAGGGTAAAGTCAACAACAATAAAGCATAAGTACTCAACTCCAAGTTGATATATGAATATAGATCTTTCCCAAGCATGTGACGGTAGCCAAGACAAAGGCAAAAAGGGAATTGGTGATGATCTCCATGACTCTTACAAGGGCAAAAAGTAAAGGTACAAGATAGTCCCTTCGCAGAGGGAAGCAGAGGTTCTCATGCGCTTTTGATGTTTGAATGCGTGTCCTCTTAGTGCGGAGGAACGTCACTTTATATTGCCTCCTGTTACAAATAACTTTATTATGCAGTCTATTGCTTTTATGTCTTCCTCATCACAGGTTCGTACAAAGCTTATTTTCCACACACTAATAGATCATACATGTTAGAAAGCAATTTTTATTGCTTGCACCGATGACAACTTACTTGAAGGATCTTATTCAATCCATAGGTAGGTATGGTGAACTCTCATGGCAAAACTGGGTTGAAGGTTTACAGATGCACAAGTAGTATCTCTACTTGGCACGGGAGTTTTGTCTAATATGAGGTGGAAGCAATCGTCACATGCTAAGGGATCTCTAATCATATAACATTGTTCGGAGCCAAGAAAACACAATTCATTATGATGTCTTCATTGTCCAACATCTACTTCTAGGCATGTAATAGTTTAGTGAGTGTTCACAATCATAGATGGTGTCAGAGATGATTTATTTATATGTGAACCTCTCCTTCTTTATCACTTCCTATTAATTGCAACAATGACTGAGGTCTATGTTGATTTATTCTCAACAAGTTGCAATCATCATACGTGTCATAAGTGAAGTTATCACTTTCCATAAGATCGTCACATGATCTTTCATGCTATTGTTCTTTTCATACTTTTGATCATGGCACAAAGAAAAATACTTAGAAACTCTTTATTATATAGCTCGTAAGCTCGAATATATCGGGGGAGAGACAAAAGCAAAAGACTCAAACTAAAAACTAAAGACTTATTCCTGTAAGAGAAGAAATAAAAACCGAAAAGGAAAGAACTAAAACAAAGGTAAAAGCAAAAGATATAAAGGTGATACGATACCAGGGCAACTCCCCCATGCTTGGCAGGAGCCGAGGAGATTGCCCATACCAATGTTTAGTTGTCTTTCTTTGGTGGTGATGGTGGTGTTGTTGGAGTAGTATGATCCTCCGTCTTCCAAGGCATAGGTGCTCCATCATGGCAGGATGAACGAGTCGCCGGAATCCTCAAATCTGCACCCAACCTTATTGATTTAAATCTGTACTCACACTCACAGTTTTGATTCTGCAGCTCATAGATCTGGCCCTAAAGTTGGTCAACCCTATCGTAGAGCCTAGAGAGGTGTTTCCCAATATCAATGGCATCCATCTTGTGATTGCTAGTGAACTCCGTGATCATCGTGTGGTTGGCGTTGAGTCCACGCTCCACCATCCCTTGGCACTTGAAGACTTGTTGCTCCATTGCTTCGAGCCTCGTCACCATGCTTCCGGTCTTCTTAGGCCCCTCAACATCACGGATGTGCAACATCCCCTCGCTCATCTTGATAGATTGAAGGTGCTTCAGCACTTCCGTGAGGTAGGGATTGATGACCTTCTCGAAGATCTTGTCCTTAGGAGCATTTGGGGAAGTCATGATGATCTAGATCTGCGGCTGAAACAAGCTCGAAACGAAAACAGCGGAAAACTACGCGATACGGAGATCAAAACCTTCGGGCGACTATATATTGATTTTTTCTGGGCCAGAAGGAGTCCTCCGCAAGAAAACGGAGTCCGGGAGGCACACGAGGTGCCCACAACCTTGCCCACCGCCACCAGGGGGTGGTGGCAGAGTGGGCCCTTGTGGCTGCCTCGATTGCTCTCCGGACTACTTTTCATGTTTCTAATTTTCCAAAAATTCCAAAACTGAGGAAATTTCCTATTGGAAAAGTATCGGAGTCCAATTTCTTGCCGAAACAGATACATCTTCGTTTTCAAGGTCTAAAACAAGCTGATAATCATCCCTTATGTACTCCTTTGGAGTTATGACATTGATGATATTGGTCTCAACATTTATGGGAGTACGAGAGATGTAGTGCTTGATTCTTTGCCCATTTACCACTCTAGGAAAATTTCCTTCCGTGTTATTGATTTTGATGGCACCGGAACGATATTCTTCCTCGACAAGATAGGGACCTTCCCATTTAGAGAGAAGCTTGCGTGCAAAGAATCTCAAACGAGAATTGTATAGCAAGACATGATCACCTACATTGAACTCTTGTTTCTATATTCGTTTGTCATGCCATCTCTTAACCTTTTCCTTGAACAACCTGGCATTCTCATATGCCTGGGCTCTCCATTCCTCTAACGAGCTGATATCAAACAACCGCTTCTCATCGGCAAGTTTGAAATCAAAGTTGAGCTCTTTGATTGCCCAATAAGCTTTATGTTCTAGCTCAAGAGGTAAATGACAGGCATTACCGTAAACCATTTTATACAGTGACATGCCCATGGGATTCTTATAAGCAGTCCTATAAGCCCATAGAGCATCGTCAAGTTTGCTAGACCAGTTCTTTCGAGATCTATTGACGGACTTTTGTAGGATCAACTTGATCTCCCTATTACTCAACTCCACATGACCACTAGACTAAGGATGATAAGGAGATGTAACTCTATGGTTGACATCATACTTAGCTAGCATCTTGCGGAAAACACCATGAATGAAGTGTGAACCGCCATCAGTCATCAAGTATCTAGGGACTCCAAATCTTGGGAATATGACTTCTTTAAGAATCTTAATAGAGGTGTGGTGATCAACATTTTTAGTGGGGATAGCTTCCACCCACTTAGTAACGTAATCCACAACAACTAAGATGTGAGTGTACCCATTGGAACTCGGGAAGGGTCCCATATAATCAAAGCCCAAACATCAAATGGTTCAATGACAAGTGAATAGTTCATAGGCATCTCTTCACACTTACTGATGTTCCCTATCCTTTGGCATTCGTCACAAGACAAGACAAACTTACGGGCATCCTTGAAGAGAGTGGGCCAATAGAAACGTGATTGCAATACCTTATGGTCAGTTCTATCTCCAGCATGGTGTCCTCCGTAGGCTTCGGAATGACACTTCTGCAGGATCTGTACGTGTTCATGTTCACGCACACAACGTCTAATAACACCATCTACTCCTTCCTTATAAAGGTGAGGATCATCCCAAAAGTAGTGTCTCAAATCAAAGAAGAATTTCTTCTTTTGTTGATAGGTGAAACTGGGTGGTATGTATTTGGCTACGATATAGTTTGCATAATCGCCATACCACGGTGGACTAAGTGAAGTGCGGATGACATTTAATTGCTCATCAGGAAAGTTTTCATCAATTGGTAGTGGTTCATCAAGGACATTCTCTAGCCTAGACAAGTTATCTGCTACAGGGTTATCAGCACCCTTTCGGTCAACGACGTGCAAATCAAATTCCTATAGCAGGAGAACCCATCTGGTCAGCCTAGGCTTAGCATCCTTCTTCTGCATAAGGTACTTAATAGCAGCATGATCAGACTAAATAGTGACTTTGGAGTCAACTATGTAAGATCTGAACTTTTCACATGCAAACACGACTGCTAAAAATTCCTTTTCCGTAGTGGCATAGTTTCTTTGGGCACTGTCTAGAGTTTTACTAGCGTAGTGAATGACATTCAACTTCTTGTCAACTCTTTGTCCTAGAACAGCACCAACAGCATAATCACTAGCGTCACACATGACTTCAAAGGGCAAGTTCCAGTCAGGTGGTTGAACAATAGGTGTGGTTATCAAATCCTTCTTAAGTATTTCAAAGGCTTCCTCACAATCCTCATCAAAAACAAAAGGAACATCCTTCTGCAAGAGGTTGGTAAGAGGCCTAGAAATCTTAGAGAAGTCTTTAGTGAACCTTCTATAGAAACCAGCATGACCTAGGAAAGTTTGTATACCTCTGATATCTGTGGGGCAAGGCATTTTCTCAATTGCATCAACCTTAGCCTTATCAACTTCAATGCCTCTTTCAGAGATTTTGTGTCCTAAGACGATAGCTTCATTAACCATAAAGTGGCACTTCTCCCAATTCAAGACGAGGTTGGTTTCTTCGCATCTGTTTAAGACTTGATCAAGGTTGCTGAGGCAATCATCAAAGGAAGACCCGTAAACGGAGAAGTCATCCATGAAAACCCCGACAATATTTTCACAAAAGTCAGAGAATATAGCAATCATACATCTTTGGAAGGTGGCAGGTGCATTTCATAAGCCAAAAGGCATAGGTATGTAGGCAAAGGTACAGAAAGGGAAGGTGAAAGTGGTTTTCTCTTGATCAGATTGTGCAACAGATATCTGCGAGAAACCTGAATAACCGTCTAGAAAGCAGAAGTGTGTGTGCTTTGGTAGCCTTTCTAGCATTTGGTCTATGAACGACAAAGGATAATGATCTTTCCTGGTTGCCTTGTTCAGTTTCCGGAAGTCTATCACCATTCTATAGCCGGTAATAATCCTTTGTGGGATTAGTTCATCCATATCATTAGGAACAACGGTAATACCTCCCTTCTTAGGTACGCAATGTACTGGACTTACCCAATCACTATGAGCAACAGGATAAATGATTCCTGCTTCCAGAAGCTTTAATATTTCTTTTCTAACGACCTCTTTCATCTTAGGTTTAATCTCCTTTGATGATCAGCAACTGGATTAAAGTCAGGATCGGTTTTAATCTTGTGCTGGCACAGACTAAGACTAATACCCTTAAGATCATCAAGAGTATATCCAATAGCAACGTGGTGCTTCCTCAGAGTTTTTAGTAACTTCTTCTCTTCGCGCTTTGAGAGGACAACACTAATAATGACAAGATATATCTCCTTCTCATAAAGATAGGCATACTTAAGAGTATCGGGCAACTATTTAAGCTCGAACACTGGATCACCCTTTGGTGGGGAGGATCCCCAAGCAGTTCAAGAGGCAGATTATTCTTGAGAATAGGATGTTGTTCTAAGACAGTTCTATCTATCTCATGTCTCTCCTCCATATACATATCATTTTCATGATCAAGCACATATTGCTCTAAAGGATCCGTAGGCGGTACAGGAATAGAGGCAAGAGCAATGATTTCATCTCTACCAGACGACTCTCTTTCATGGGGTTGTCTTCCAAACTTGCAGAAGTTAAATTCATGACACACACCCTCGAAACTTACTGTGACAGTCTGCTTAATGCAATCAATGTGAGCATTGACAGTGTTGAGAAAGGGTCTACCAAATATGATGGGACAAAAGCTATCCTGTGCACTACCAAGGACGATGAAATCAGTAGGATACTTCGTCTTATCACACAGGACTACTACGTCTCTCACAATTCCCAGAGGGCAGATAGTGTCTCTATTAGCTAGCGTAATAGTGACATCAATGGGTTCTAACTCAGCAGGTGCAATCTCATCTTTGATTTCATCATATAGAGAACGGGGTATTGCACTAACACTAGCTCCCAGATCACATAAACCATGGTAACAGTGATCTCCTATCTTAACAGAATCAACGGGCAGGCCAACTACAGGTCTGTGCTTGTCTTTCACGTGAGGTTTAGAAATTCTAGCGGAGTCCTCATAGAATTTGATAATATGCCCATCTATGTTTTCGGCTAAGCGATGTTTGATAGTAGAAACACTAGGTTCAACTCTAATCTCTTCAGGGGGTGCAAGTGGTCTAATGTAACCCCTATGTAGCACGGTTGGAGCTTTAGGATAATCCTTCATCCTAGCAGGGTATGGTGGTTTCTCAGTGTAAGCACAAGGAACAACAGGATCACTAAATGATATGATTTTCTCCTCAACTAGATTGGTTTTGGCTATGTTGCTTTCTACAGGAGGATGATATTTAAACCACTTCTCTTTGAGAAGATCAACATGAGCAGCAAAAGATTCACATAGAGAAGCTACTATCTCAGAGTCAAGTCCATACTTAGCGCTAAATCTCTAGAATTGTCTGTCTCACCAAATATTTAACGCAATCAAACTAGAAATTCATACCTGCGTCCTTACCTTCCTCCAGTTCCCAATCTTTAGACTTGCGTTTGATTCTCTCCAATAAATTCCACTTGTGATCAATAACCTTCTTCATAAAAGAACCGACATAAGAAGTGTCAAGCATGGTACGATCTTCACGAGAAAGCCGAGCATAAAAGTTTTGAGTGATGATTTCTCTCGAGAGCTCATGATTGGGGCATGGATATAGCATTGATTTAAGCCTCCCCCAAGCTTGAGCAATGCTTTCCCTGTCACGAGGCCAAAAGTTATAAATAAAGTTCCGATCACAATGTACTAAATGCATAGGATAGAACTTTTGATGAAATTCCAATTTCAACCGATTGTAGCCCCATGATCTAGCATCATCACATAGCCTATACCATGAGAACGCCTTATCCTTCAAATAAAAAGGAAAGACTTTGTTCTTTACCTCATCCTCGGGAAAACCTACAAGCTTAAATAAACCACAAACTTCATCTAAATATATTAGATGAAAGTCTGGATGTGAAGATCCATCTCTTGTAAAAGGATTAGCTGGCAGTTTCTCAAGCATACCCAAAGTAATTTCATAAAAGATATTTTCAGTAGGTACCTCGGGTTGAGGAGCAACTCCTGGTGCTTCTGTTCATGGTGAAGATACCCCGAACAAACTCCTCAAAGGAAGAGTTTCCATAGTGATAAGTGATAATCAATTTCAGCACAGTATAAAAATGTTTCCTTACCAATTTCCACTTACGAAAGGCGCTTCACTCCCCGGCAACGGCGCTAGAAAAGAGTCTTGATGACCCACAAGTATAGGGGATCAATCGTAGTACTTTCGATAAGTAAGAGTGTTGACCCAACAAGGAGCAGAAGGCTGTGATAAACGGATTTCAGCAAGGTAATAACCGCAAGCACTGAAGGTAGCGGTAACAAGTGATTGTGTAGCGAGGTGAAATGTAGCAAGCAAAGAGTAACAAGTAACAAGTAGTAGAAACGGTGCAGCAAGTGGCCCAATCCCTTTTGTAGCAAGGTACAAGCCTGAACAAAGTCTTATAGGAGGAAAAACGTTCCCGAGGACACACGGGAATTTCTGTCATGCTTGTTTCATCATGTTCATATGATTCGCGTTCCTTACTTTGATAGTTTGATATGTGGGTGGACTGGCGCTTGGGTACTGCCCTTACTTGGACAAGCATCCCGCTTATGATTAACCTCTCTCACAAGAATCCGCAACTACAAAAGAAGAATTAAGACAAAGTCTAACCATAGCATTAAACTAGTGGATCCAAATCAGCCCCTCACGAAGCAACACATAGACTGGGGTTTAAGCTTCTGTCACTCCAGCAACCCACCATCTACTTACTACTTCCCATTGCCTTCCTCTAGGCCCAAATATGGTGATGTGTTATGTAGTCGACGTTCACATAACACCACTTGAGGAAAAACAACGTACATCATATCAAAATACCGAACGAATATCAAATGCACATGACTATTATTAACATGACTTATCCCATGTCCCAGGACCAAAAGTAACTACTCACAAGACATAATCATAATCATGACCAGAGGTGTAATGAATAGCATCAAGGATCTGAACATAAACTCTTCCACCAAGTAATCCAACTAGCATCAACTACAAAGAGTAATCAACACTACTAGCAACCTTATAAGTACCAATCGGAGTTGAGAGACGAAGATTGGTTACAAGAGATGAACTAGGGATTGGACAGGAGATGGTGCTGATGAAGATGTTGATGAAGATGCCTCCCCTCCGACGAGAGGAGTGTTGGTGATGACGATGGCGACGATTTCCCCCTCCGGGAGGGAAGTTTCCCCGACAGGATCGTACACTAGAGGAATCACCTTCTTTGCCGTCTGCCATCACAGATGGCAAAGACAATATCCCGGACGGCAAAGACAATACCACAGACGACAAAGATTGTCACGGCCGGCAAAATTTATGCGTCAGCCTACGACGGCATAGGACCTTCTTTGCCGTTTGCCCGCGTAAGGCGGATGGCAAAGCTCTTTGCCGTCAGCTTTCCTTAGGAGGTGTCGGCAAAGCGCTTGAGACAGCAGCCGACACGCGTTGCCTCCGTTAGGGGTTAACGGAGCCTTTGCCGTCTGCCTCCCCGTCCATCTTTGCCGTCTGCCTCCCCGTCCATCTTTGCCGTCTGCCTTCTCCTCCCCTCCCCTCCCCCTCCATCGTTGTCGTCTGCCTCCCCGTCCATCTTTGCCGTCTGCCGGCTCCTCCCCTCCCCCCTCTCTCCACTCTTTGCCGGCTGCCTCCTCCTCCCCCCTCCTTTGTTCCCTCTTCTTTGTCGTCTGCCCCCTGGAGGCTGACGGCAAAGAGACTATATGGCCAGCTGCTACTGCCCAGGTTGCACAGCTGGGCGCCACGTGGCACCTTTGCCGTCGGTCAGCTGACGGCAAAGGCCCTTGCCATCAGCTGGCAGACGAAAAAGAGCCTATATTGTCACATTTTTGTTTATTTTTACTATTTCACAGCACATATACATATAATTCATAGCACATATATGATAAATAGGTCACAACACATATATGATATACATATAAATCTCATCAATGCCATTTGTTCATCAACGTACATCCCATATATCAAAAGAACCAACACATACAAAGTTTCATCCATATATACATACATATAGTTGCACATATATTGTTCATCCATATATACATATACATATAGTTCCACATTGTTCATCAACTCAAATAAAAACGGAAACTAAAGCACTCCAACGCCAGCTTCCATGCATGTAGTACATCAAATCTGCAAAATGGGAATCAGGAAGTCAGAAGAAGAAGAAGAACAACATATATATGACAAATAAGCTAAATTGAAGAAGAAAGAGAAGAAGCAAGAATAGAACAAGGAGAAGAAAAACAAGAAGGAGGAGGATAAGGAGGAGGAGGAGGAGGGGAAGGGGAAGGAGAAGGAGAAGGAGGAGGAGAAGAATAAAAAAGAAGAGAGGAAGAAGGAGAAGAAGGAGGAGAAGAAGGAGAGAACAAGAAGGAGAAGAAGGAGGGATCCTTCTTCTTCTCTTCTTCTCCTCCTCCTTTTTCTTCTTCTCCTCCTCCTTCTCTTCTTCTTCTCTTCTTCTTCTTCTTCTTCTTCCTTCTCCTTCTTTTTGAGCTAAATGGGCTAATTATGTCATTTTAGAGGAAAACAAGCTAAGTATATAATATTCATGAGCTAACCAAGGTTCTTGTGCCATTTTGAGCTTATTATGGTATTTTGGAGCTAAATGGGCTAATTATGTCATTGTTGGGTTAATTAAAGCAAGGATAATATGAAAGAGGAGAAGAAAGAGGAGGAGGAGGAGAATAAGAAGAAATCAAGAAGGAGGAGGATGAGGAGAAGGATAGAAGGTCCTTGCCTTCTCCTTCTTCTCTTCTTCTTCTTCTTCTTCTTCTTTCTTTTCATTTTGCCTATTTCTTCTCCTCTTCTCCTCTTGTTGGAGCTAAATTACCTAATTATGTCTTTTTTGAGCTAAATGGGCTAATTATCCCATTTTAGAGGAAAACAAGCTAAGTATATAATATTAATGAGCTAACCAAGGTTCTTATGCCATTTTGAGCTTATTATGGTATTTTGGAGCTAAATGGAATAATTATGTCATTGTTGGGGAAATTACCCTGGTGCATGGACATGCACCTACCACGCAAAGTTCGCACGTCCAGAAGTTGCCCTTTTGGTCCAGAGGACTTTCCACGTTACCTATACTACTTTTCAGTTTATATAAAACTTTTCGATATTTTCTACATTTGAGGATGGCAATATTATTTAAGTTGTCATGTTTTGCTCCGGTACCAATAAATATAGACGATACATTATTTTGACAGACTTGATTTCAACAAAAGAACATGTGATCTTCTTTGAAGTAGTCTTGAACCTAAGCAATAATGATGGGAGAATAAACTAACAAAATGTACCACTAAATCTACTAATTAACTAACAGAATCTACCACTAAAACTACTAATTAATTCCAAAAAACTAAATACCAAACATGTGATCTTCTTTTTGTCTTCTCCTCCTCCTATTCTTCTTCTTCTTCTTCTTCTTCTTCTCCTCCTCCTCTTCTCCTCTTCTCCTCCTCCTCCTCTTCTTCTTCTTCCTATTCTTTCTAGTAAGCTAACTAACTAACTAACCTAACTAACCAAGCTAACTAAACCTATCGCTAAACCTAGATAGCACTAAACAGCAAAAAAATAACAAAAACAGAATCTACCACTATAACAAAAACAGAATCTACCACTAAGTAACTAAAAAAGAATCTAGCTACCACTAAATACCAAACAATAAAAAATCAACTTCTTCTTCTTTTTTCTCTTCTTCTCCTTCTTATTTTTTTCTTATTCTCTTCTTCTCTTCTTCTTCTCTTCTTCTTGACTTCTTCTCCTTCTTATTTTTTTCTTCTCTTCTTCATCTTTTTCTTCTTCTTCTCCTTCTTATTTTTTCTTCTCCTCTTCTTCTTCTTCTTCTTCTTATTTTTCTTCTCCTCCTCCTCCTCCTACTCCTCTTCTTCTTCTCCTCTTCTTGTCCTCCTCCTCCTCCTCTTCTCCTCTTCTCCTCCTAACTAAATCTACTAACCTAACTAAAACTACTAACCTAACTAAATCTACTAACCTAACTAAAACTACTAACCTAACTAAATCTACCACTAAAAGTACTAACAATAACAACTACTAAAACTACTAAAAAATAATAAAACTAGTAAAAAATAATGCGGGTGGGGGGTGGGGGTGGGGGTGTGGGGGCTCACCAAGAGGGGCGGCTGCGGAGGGGCCGAGGTGTTGGGGGTGGCGGGGCGGCGCCGGGGGCGCCAGGGGCGGCGGCGCGACGGTGGTGGGGCAGCGGCAGTGGCAGCGGGGGCGAGGTGGGGAGAGAGAGAGGGGCGGCGGCGGGGGCGACACGGGCGGCAGTGGGACGCGACAGGGGCGGCGCCAGGGGGGATAGGGGCGGCGACGCGACGGTGGTCCTGGCGGCAGTTACAGAGAGAGGAGCGCGCGGGGTGGGGAGAGAGAGCGAGGGGCGCGCGGGGTGAGCCGTTACAGAGAGAGAGAGAGGGGCGGGTGGGGGGGAAGGAGCCGTTAACGGAGTTAGCACTTTGCCGTCTGCCGGCGGACGGCAAAGAGTCTAGACTCTTTGCCGTGTGCCTCCGAACTCTTTGTCGTCCGCTACCAGACGACAAAGGTCCGACTCCTGTTTGACCTAGCCACCCCGCGGTCAGGTGGGCCTATCTATATCTTTGCCGTGTGCCTCTGGACTATTTGCCGTCCGCTAGCAGACGGCAAAGAGGTGACAGATGGCAAAAAGACTGTACGCCATCAGCCAGTACTGTGTCGTCTGTTTTGCTGAAGCTGACGGCAAAGACACTCTTTGCCATCAGCTAGCAGACGGGAAAGACTTGGCAGATGGCAAAGACTAGGACGTCCTGCCGGAGCTCTAGACTGGATCTGCTCAAGTTCCGCCTCGTGCCGACGGCGAAACCACGAAAAAGCTCCCGATTAATTTTTCCAGACCAGGACGCTTCATATAGCAAAAGAGGGGGGCTAGTGGGCCTTCAGGCTGCCCACAAGCTTGCCCACCGCCACCAGGGGGGTGGTGGCGGAGTGGGGGCTTGTGGGGCCCTGGTGGCCCCCCTCCGGTTGTTCTTTCACCCAGTATTTTTAATATATTCCAGAAAAAATCCATGTAAATTTTCAGGGCATTTGGAGATGTGCAGAATAGTGGACTAGGATTTGCTCCTTTTCCAGTCCAGAATTCCAGCTGCCTGAATTCTCCCTCTACAAATAATCCTTGCAAAATAGGAGAGAAAAGGCATAAATATGGTACCACAAGTAATATAACAGCCCAAAAAGTAATAAATATCAACATGACAGCATGATGCAAAATGGACATATCAACCCCTTTCAGATGAGATTTCGAAACGGAGTCCAAACGGAAGAAAATCCCCGAAAAGATTTTTTATGGAATGGAAGAAGATCAGAGAGCTTGGGGGCCAAGCCAGAAGAGCCCCAAGGGCCCCACATGCCCCCACCCCGCGACCAGGGGGCGTGCCATGCAGGCTTGTGGGCCCCCTGGAGGTCCCCTAACCTAGATCTTGCGCATATATATTCCCAAATATTCCCAAAAAAATCAGGGGAGCATCGTAATCGCTTTTCCGCCGCCGCAAGCTTCTGTCTCCGCAAGATCCCATCTGTGGCACATCTTGGTGCCCTGCCGAAGGGGGGATTTGGACACGGAAGGCTTCTCCATCAACACCATGACCTCTCCGACGATGCGTGAGTAGTTCACCATAGACCTACGGGTCCATAGCTGGTAACTAGATGGTTTCTTCTCTCTCTTGGATCTTCAATACAAAGTTCTCCATGATCTTCATGGAGATCTATCCGATATAATCTTCTTTTGCGGTGTGTTTATCGAGATCCGATGAATTGTGGATTTATGATCATATTATCTATGAATCTTATTTGAGTTTCTTCTTATCTCTCTTATGCATGATTTCATATCCTTGTAATTCTCTTCGAGTTGTGGTTTTGTTTGGCCAACTAGATCTATGATTCTTGCAATGGGAGAAGTGCTTGCTTTTGGGATCATACCGTTAGGTGTCCTCACCCAGTGACAGAAGGGGTAGCGAGGCACGTATCGTGTTGTTGCCATCAAGGCTAAAAAGATGGGGTTTTCATCATTGGTTTGAGATTATCCCTCTACATCATGTCATCTTGCTTAAAGCGTTACTCTGTTCGTCATGAACACAATACACCAGATGCATGCTGGATAGCGGTCGATGTGTGGAGTAATAGTAGTAGATGCAGAAAGTATCGGTTTACTTGTCTCGGACGTGATGCCTATATGCTAGATCATTGCCTTAGATATCATCATGACTTTGCGCGGTTCTATCAATTGCTCGACAGTAATTTGTTCACCCACCATGATATTTGCTATTTTGAGAGAAGCCTATAGTGAACACTATGGCCCCCAGGGTCTACTCCACACCATATTTTCAGCCTTACACTTTTCACTTCGTTGCACTTTCCACCTTCAGATCTCACTTTTGCAAACAATCTTGAAGGGATTGACAACCCCTTTGAAGCGTTGGGTGCAAGCTTGTTTGTGTTTGTGCAGGTACTTTGGACTTGACGAGGCTCTCCTTTTGGTTCGAAACCTTGGTTCTCAAACTGAGGGAAATACTTACTGCTCCTGTGCTGCATCACTATTTCCTCTTCAACGGAAAAACCGACGCAAACCATAGAAGTAACAAGAAGAATTCCTACGCGCTAGGGAAGGACTTCTGTTGCCGCAGCAGAAGAATTTCTGGCGCAGTTGCCGGGGAGGAAGATCAAGTCAAGAACTCATCCAAGTAGGTGTCGCAAACTCATCTCTTGCATTTACCTTGTTTGCCAGTTGCCTCTTGTTTTTCTCTCCCCCACTTCACTATTTGCCTGTTTCGTTCGCCCTTTTCTTTCGTTTTCCTTTCCTTTGCTTGTGTGCTTTGTGCCCTCAATATGCTTGCATCTTCGCTTGCTGAAAATCTAGTGATATGGATCTTCACCCACTTGCTAATCTCTTTAATAGATCCACTTATGTTGAACCAATTGCTAGTGAATTGAGTGCACTTGACTATCTTTATGGAGTTTTTCTTGAGATGCATGAGTCTGAAAACCGTGATGAAGAAACTTATGAAGTTATTCACGAGGGCTCCTTGAATGAAAAGCATGATTTCAATGGTTTCACTATAAATCCTATCAGTGACAATCATGCAAAAAATATGCAAAACCCTAAGCTTGGGGATGCTAGTTTTGCTTTGTCCCCTACTTGTTGCAATAATCATGATTGGGGTGATGATCTTTCTTATGATCTTCAAAATTTGTTTAAGCCTCATGATGAATATGATGTTTGCAATAAGATTGAAAGTGGGTTTGGAGAAGTCATGACTTTAGTTGATGATAATCCTATTATTTTTGAAGAGCGTCAACTTTGCATGCATGTGGATCATGAAAAAATATCCTTTGTGATAGCTAATTTTGTTGAATTTGATTATGATCCACATGCAATTGCTATGAGAGAAGAAAATATTGTGGTAGAAACTTTCATGTTACCAAATTACCTCTCGTTAAGTGGAGATTGCTATTGTCTCTTTCTTCTTCCTTGCATATGGTAACTATTGGTTGTCTTGACAACCTATTTTCCTATAAAATTCCTATGCATAGGAAGTATATTAGACTTATATATGATTTTCGCATACTTTATGATGCTCTCGTTGTGCTTCAATTCTTGTCTTTTGTGTGAGCATCATTGAAATCCTTATGCCTAGCTAAGGGCGTTAAACAATAGCGCTTGTTGGGAGGCAACCCAATGAATTTATCTTTTTCTTTCTGTTTTGTTGCGTCCACACTTTCACAATTCTGTTGTGATTGTGTTTTTTTGTTTCTTTTTGTGTTTGAGCCAAGCAAAACATTTATGACTACTCTTGGGAACGGTTGTTTGATCCTTCTGGAAAAAGACAGAAACTTTTCGCTCACGAGATGATTTTTCATTTTTATTCAGAATCAGATTTTGAGTTGATTCTTTTTGCTGCTGCTTGATATGCATTTTCCCCAGACCGTCGTAATTTTTCAGATTTTTTGAGGTGCCATAAGTATCCGAAGTATACAGATTGCTACAGACTGGTCTGTTTTTGACAGATTCTATTTTTGTTGAATTGGTTGCTTGTTTTGATGAAACTATGGTTAGTATCGGGGGGTACTAGGCATAGGAAAGTGAGAATACAGTATCTCATCATCAATACAGATGGAATGCAAGTTTGCTACAGTACCAAAAGAAGTGTTAGTTTGTTTTCTTGTACTAATGTTATCACAAGTTTCTATTTAAGTTTTGTGTTGTCAAGTTTTCAAGTTTTGGGTGACGTTCTCATGGACAAAGAGATAAGGAGTGGAAAGAGCTCAAGCTTGGGGATGCCCAAGTCCCCCCAAGCCAAATTCAAGAACAACAAAAAGCCTAAGCTTGGGGATGCCCCGGGAAGGCATCCTCTCTTTCGTCTTCAATCCATCGGTAACATTACTTGGAGCTATATTTACATTCACCACATGATATGTGTCTTGCTTGGAGCATCTTGTATCATAGGAGTCTTTTCTTTTTGTTGTTTCACAATCATCCTTGCTGCACACCTTTTTGAGAGAGAGAGACATGCACTCATCGTGATTTTTCTAGAATGCTCATTGTGCTTCACTTATATCTTTCGAGCTAGATACTTTTGCTCTTGTGCTACACTTATATATTTAGAGCTCGACGGTGCGTGATTTGGTAGTTGGCTTATGCTATGAAAGAAGTCCCATGTGCTAGGTACCCAAAGAGGATGCAAAAACCTCTATCTTCATGTCCATTGAGTAGAAAGAGAAGTTCGATTCCTCTCAATTAGTTTTGAGACACGGATTCGGTAATATTGAGAGTTATGTTAGTAGGGTGTTGTGTATCTAGAGATACTTGTGTTGAAGTTAGTGATTCCCGTAGCATGCATGTATGGTGAACCGCTATGTTAGGAAGTCGCAGCATAATTGATCTATTGATTGTCATCCTTTGTGTTGAGGTCGGGATCGCGCGATGGTTTACACCTACCAACCCTTCCCCTCGGAGTATGCGTTTAGCACTTTGTTTCGATTACTAATAAAAACTTTTGCAACAAGTATGTGAGTTCTTTATGACTAATGTTGAGTCCATGCTATAGATGCACTTTCACCTTCCACCATTGCTAGCCTCTCTAGCGCCGTGCAATTCTCGCTCGTGCAAAAACCCACCAAATTCCTTCCTCAAAACAGCCACCATACCTACCTACTATGGCATTTTCATAGCCATTCCGACATATATTGCCATGCAACTACCACCGTTCCGTCTAATGACTTGTGCCGTCACTTTCATATTGCCATTGCGTGATCATACTAGATCGTTGCATCCCGGTACACTGCCGGAGGCATTTCCTATGGACTCATCATCATAGTAATTTTTGAGCTTTGAGTAACTAAAAGTGTGATGATCATCATTATTAGAGCATTGTCCCATGTGAGGAAAAAAAAGAGGCCAAAGAGACCAAAAACAAAAAAAAAAGGAGAGAAAAGAAAAAAAGAGGCCTAAGAGCCCAAATAAAAAAAGGGAAATGAGAGAATAGGAGAGAAGGGACAATGCTACTATCTTTTTCCACACTTGTGCTTCATAATAGCACCATGTTCTTCATGATCAAGAGCTTCTTGCTTTGTCACTACCATATGCTAGTGGGAATCTTCGTTTTATAAGTTGGCTTGTATATTCCAATGGCGGGCTTCCTCAAACTTGCCCTAGGTCTTTGTGAGCAAGCAAGTTGGATGCACACCCACTAGTTTTCCCTTGAGCTTTCACATACTTATAGCTCTAGTGCATCTCTTGTATGGAAATCCCTACTCATTCACGTTGATATCTATTAATGGACATCTCCATAGCCTATTGATACGCCGAGTCAATGTGATCATCTCCTCCTTTTTGTCTCACAACCACCACCACACTCTATTTCACCTGTAGTGCTATATCCATGGCTCGCGCTCATGTATTGCGTCATAGTTATAAAAAGTGTGAGAAAGTAAGAGTGTGAAAACAATTACTTGGCCAATTCCGGGGTTGTGCATGATTAAATTTGTCGTGTGAGGATGATGGAGCATAGCCAGACTATATGATTTTGTAGGGATAACTTTCTTTGGCCTTGTTATTTTGAAAGTTCATGATTAGTTTGCTAGTTTGCTTGAAGTATTGATGTTTTCATGTCAATAGCAAACTATTGTTTCGAATCGTATGGATCTGAATATTCATGCCACGTGAAAGAATTTGCAAAGGACAACTATTCTAGGTAGCATTCCACATGAAAAATTCGTTCTTTATCACTTCCCTACTCGAGGACGAGCAAGAGTTAAACTTCATACGTCTCCAGCGTATCTATAATTTTTGATGGTTTCATGTTATTATCTTGTCTAACTTGGGATGTTGTGCATGCCTTTTATTTATTTTCTGGGACTAACTTATTAACTCAGTGCCAAGTGCGAGTTCCTGTTTTTTCCATGTTTTTGACACCTTTCAGAGGATATTTTGAAACGGAGTCCAAACGGAAGAAAATCCCCGACAATATTTTTTCTGGAACGGAAGAAGATCGGAGAGCTTGGGGGCCAAGCCAGAAGAGGCCCAGGGGCCCCACAAGCCCCCACCCCGCGGCCAAGGGGCACGCCATGCAGGCTTGTGGGCCCCTGGAGGTCCCGTTACCTAGATCTCGCGCCTATAAATTCCCAAATATTCCCAAAAAATCGGGGGAGCGTCGTAATCACTTTTCCGCCGCCGCAAGCTTCTATCTCCACAAGATCCTATCTGGGGCACGTCCTGGTGCCCTGCCTGAGGGAAGATTTGGAAACGAAAGGCTTCTCCATCAACACCATGACCTCTCCGATGATGCGTGAGTAGTTCACCATAGACCTACGGGTCCATAGCTAGTAACTAGATGGCTTCTTCTCTCTCTTGGATCTTCAATATAAAGTTCTCCATGATCTTCATGGAGATCTATCCGATGTAATATTATTTTGTGGTGTGTTTGTCGAGATCCGATGAATTGTGGATATATGATCAGATTATCTATGAATCTTATTTGAGTTTATTCTGATCTCTCTTATGCATGATTTCATATCCTTCTAATTCTCTTCGAGTTGTGGGTTTTGTTTGGCCAACTAGATCTATGATTCTTGCAATGGGAGAAGTGCTCGGTTTTGGGTTCATACCGTGCGCTGACCTCACCCAGTGACCGAAGGGGTAGCGAGGCACGTATCGTGTTGTCGCCATCTAGGTTAAAAAGATGGGGTTTTCATCATTGGTTTGAGATTATCCCTCTACATCATGTCATCTTGCTTAAAGCGTTACTTTGTTCGTCATGAACTCAATACACTAGATGCATGCTGGATAGAAGTCGATGTGTGGAGTAATAGTAGTGGATGCAGAAAGTATCGGTCTACTTGTCTCGGACGTGATGCCTATATGCTAGATCATTGCCTTAGATATCGTCATGACTTTGCGCGGTTCTATCAATTGCTCGACAGTAATTTGTTCACCCACCTTGATATTTGCTATTTTGAGAGAAGCCTCTAGTGAACACTATGGCCCCGAGGGTCTACTCCACACCATATTTTCAGCCTTACACTTTCCACTTCGTTGCACTTTCCGCCTTCAGATCTCACTTTTGCAAACAATCTTGAAGGGATTGACAACCCCTTTGAAGCGTTGGGTGCAAGCTTGTTTGTGTTTGCGCAGGTACTTTGGACTTGACGAGGCCCTCCTTTTGGTTCGATACCTTGGTTCTCAAACTGAGGGAAATACTTACTTCTCCTATGCTGCATCACCCTTTCCTCTTCAAGGAAAAAACCAACGCAAACCAGAGAAGTAACAAGAAGAATTCCTACGCGCGAGGGAAGGACTTTTATTGCCGCAGCAATATGCTCAGTGCATTAAAGTGCTTATCAAATAAACTCCATGGTGCATAGGTGTTTAGTTTTCCATTGTGAAAGTTCCTTCATTTTAATTAGGTGTAGACTTAGAATTCTGTTTTCATCTAGGTACACGCAAGCATCGTTTCCTCTTAAACTCAAGAAACTACAGTCTCTTCTCAATTAACTTGTCACATCAAATATTTTTCTTAGTTGCCAAGCTTAGCACTTGTAGAAGGTGGAGCAATGAGAGAGGCCTTATCATATGGTTGAGGTCATCTCCAACACCGACCCTCAAACCGCCCGCAACCGTTTAAATGTCACAGTTCGGACGTGTTTTGCCATCCAACATGGTACTGCATTGGTGTGAAGGCTAGTCCGAACACGTTTTCCCTGCAAACCGGATACAAACTAGGGGGCTTTGCGGGTGTCCTGACCGCTACCACTCCCTCTCCTGATTATCCTGCCCGACTAGAAAACCTCACCCGCGGTTGTGTCCGCTCCCAACCAAAAAGGCCAGCACCGCTCCAAGGCACTGATGTCTACTACACAACTTTATTCTTGTAGACTATGTTGGGCCTCCAAGCATAGACTTTTGTAGGATAGTAGCACCCAATAGAATGGAAAATTCTAAAGGTGCACTAGTTTAGAGAAGAGATAGTGATACAAGTGTAGTATATAGTAGATATAGATTTTTGTAATCTGAAAACTAAAAAACAGCATCATAGCAAGCGTAAAACAGCGAGCAAAACATTGTGCAAATGCTTGGTAATAAGGCCTAGGTTTCATACTTTCACTTGTGCAATCTGTCAACAATGCTAACATAATAGAATCATATGGTCATCCCTCAACGTGCAACGAAGAAGCACTCCAATGTTCCTATATAGCAGAGAATAATAAGATTAAATTGGTGTAGGTAGTAGAACTACCTCAAAGTTATTCTTTGTGATCAACATTATGAGGTATTCCTACAAGTGTCACAAACAACCCTAGAGTTCGTACTAGAATAACACCCATGATACATACTAATAAACCCTAATGTCACCTAGATACTCCAATGGCATCTAAAGTATCCGTGGGCTAATTATACAACATGCATCAAACAATTTCAGATTCTTCATATTCAATCTAACACAAAGAACTTTAAGGAGCACCCCATGATTTCTATCGGAGAACATAGTATGAAAACGTGGAATCAACCCCTATGCATAGATCCCCAAGGTCACCGAAATCCGCAAGTTGATTCCATAACATATATAAATTGAATCAATTGAATACCCCAATGTAACTACTGGTATCCGCATGCAAGACATACATCAAGTGTTCTCAAACCTAAATATTCAATCCAACCTAACGAGATCTTAAAGTGAAAGATTCAATTCATTAGAATAATACCAAGTGACAGACACCATATGATCCAACTATATTAACAAAGCCCGTGATATATCAAGATCATGACATCTTAATAACACGAGAGAGAGAGAGAGATTAAACACATAGCTACTAGTACAAAACCTTAGCCCAGAGGGTGAACTACTCCCTCCTCGGCATGGCCTCCACCGGGATGATGAAGATGTCTACTGGAGATGATTTCCCCTCTCCGGAAGGCTACTGAAATGTCTTCATATTATTTTCATTGAGATAAAGAGTTGCGGCAGCGGAGTGGAAGTTCTCTCTTTATTTTTGGGGTTTCTAGTATATATTGGTTTTTCAGCGTTGGAATCATGCGAAATGAAGCCATGTGGGCCCCACAAGCTATCAGGGCGCAACCTAGGGGCGCCATGTTGGCTTGTGGCCCACGTGTGGCTGCCCTCCGGTGGTTGTTTGCTACAATATTGCTTATTTCCTTCAGAAAAAAAATATAGAAGTTTCGGGTGATTCCGGGAACTTCCATTTTCAAAGAAAAAACAACACCACGGTAATTCTACTGAAAACATCGTTAATCCGGGTTAGTTCTGAATAAATCATATAAATTGCATCAAGACTATATAAAAGTATTGTAAACATTGGCAAACATGGCATGCATACTTCATAAATTATCAATACGTTGGAAACATATGAGCATCCCCAAGCTTAATTCCTACTCGTCCTCGAGTAGGTAAATGAAAAAAGAAATAATTTATGAAGTGTGAATGCTAGCATAGTATATAAGTTTGACCAATGATAATTCCAATCACTTTTTCTAGCATCGTAACCAACAACCTTTTAATAAAAAATGTCATGGTTGAGTAGCAATCAATTCACATCTCATGGTTCATACAATGCATTCTCTAGAAACTCAACATTATATCTTCTTAATCATCAAGCAACTTCAATGCATCATCAAGTCTAAGTAAGAGCTTCACATACTCAATTATCATATAGTCTTCTATGGTTGCTTAATACTCAAGGCATATTTTTAGAACAAACAACATCCATCAAACAGAGAGAAAGATAGGGGCTTAAAGATTTGCCTCCCAACAAACTTATCATAAAGTTAATTGTCAACAATAATGGATCATGATCAAATATATTACATTGGATATACATGTTTGGATATTTCCCCACCACATGGTGCTTGCCAACTTATATACTGATGTTGGAATAAGAACTTGACTCACCATGAGAAGTAAGTAACATGAAAGAAAATATAGTGTCCCTTCGCAGAAGGAAGCAAGGATATGCAGAGGTTCCATAGCTCATTTTTTAAAATAAAGATGAATATGTAATTTTGGGTGGTGTGCCTTTCATGTAAACATCACAATAGAGTTTTCAATATCTTCCATGCTAATCACATTATTGGCAATTCCCAAACATAATTGAAATTTTACACCTCCTCAACCATTCAATCACATTCCATGACTAGCCATATCAACTGGTGCCCTCCAAATAATCAACTCTCTAGGAGGAGTTCTTATATTATTTTTTTGTATTACGGGACTGGGAATCCATTTTACCAACCTCTCTTGTGAAATGAAAAATGAATAAACACTCATCTTGAGAATAACTCGCTTAGCATTAAAGCTAATGACCACCCTGTCGCTCCATGAGCGGGACAAGCACACAGAACGGATGTTCATTTGAAGGTTTAGAGATGTTACATGCAAATTTACATGGAACGGCAGTGAAATACCATATATAGGTAGGTATGGTGGACTCTCATGGGAGAAACTTGGCTCAAGGTTTTGTATGCACAAGTAGTATATCTACTTAGTATGATGTTTTGGCTAGCAAAAGGTTCTAAACAAGCACCACATCTTGGAGGATCCACAACAATATAACTTCTATGCAAATATACCGAAATATAACCGTTATGTTGTCTTCCTAGTCCAACTTCAGCAATTTGATCAAGGTTAAAAATAATCAATTGGTATTCACAATCATAAAAGATGTCCAAGATAATATATTTCTATGTGGAAGTTCTCTTTCTTATACTAGTCATTCATGAATTGCTTGTATGATCAATACTGGGATTGTCAAACTTCAATAGATTTTACATGATAAACCAGATGTTAAGCTACCATTAAGCATAAATTATATTGATAATTTAATATTTAGGATACTGCATTCATTCAATACTGGGATTGTCAAACTACCCTCGAAAAGATATAAGTGAAGATCAATGAGTAGGTAAACAATTAAGTAGCTATGTGAGGACTCTCTATCAAAAACTATTTTTAGATCTGTGTTTTTTATCAAACATAAAACTAAAACAAGAATACACTCCAAGAATAGCACAGATCATATGGACAAATAAATAAATTTGGGATTAAAATAGGCTAACCGATATTTGTTTGATGAAGAGAGGTGGGATGTGTAGCATCCCCAAGCTTAGATTCTTGAGACTTCTTGAAATACTTACTTGGGTTTCCTTGGGCATCCCCAAGCTTGAGATTTTGTATATTGTTCAATCCTCTCATATCCCGGATTAACTTAATCTTCAAAAACTTCATCCACACAAAACTTGAAAAGAACTCGTGAGATAGGTTAATGCACATAAGCATAATTAAACTCTTTATGTACTCCCAAGACAAGTTGCATAATAATTTTCAAACATTATCTATTGTTTACTATCATTTCCACAATTTATATCTAGCAATATAGGCTATGGAAATTATAGGATAAATAGATAACAAAACTATGACAACAATCTGTCTAAACATGAAAGTTTGTAGCAAGCTGTATAAAACATTTACGTATGTATATTTGCTTTTTTACAGCACACACCACACATGCAATACAAGCATTCTAAAGGCCATTCTTGGAACTTAAAAATATTATAAATGATATATAACAGAGAACAACAAGATAAAATGATGCTCCAAGCAAAACACATATCATGTGACGAATAAAAATATAGCTCCAAGTAAGATGTAATGATAATTTTGCGGACGAAAGAAGGGATGCCTTCTGAGGCATCCCCAGAGCTTGACTCTTCCTTGGATATTGCCTTGGGGGTGACTTGGGAATCCCCAATATTAGGTTCTTGTAGCTCCTTATTCAATTCATATCGGTGTCTCACCCAAAACTTGAAAACTTCAATCACACAAAACTCAACGGAACCTCGTGAGACGGGTTAGTGTAATAATGCTAGTTCATTCACTTAGGTACTATCAAGACAAGATTCATAATTGTTCTCACATGATACCTACTGTATTCTATCATTTCCACAATTTATATCACTCTATATAATCTATGTAAACACTAAAACAACTAAACTATGCTTGTAGAACAGAATCTGTGAAAAAGCATAATGGTGTGTACAGATCTGCAAACATACCAAACTTCCCTTTCTCTAAAAGTTCTCAAACATTAGGAAAACGCATAGCATTTGCATACCCAAAGTGTGTAAAACAATATTTGATGCCCCACTAAAATCAGAGAAATTCTGCACTGGGCGTAAATTCTGTTTTTGCACAGAATCAAACAAGCAAGTATCGTAACTATCCCAAAGGCTTTACTTGCACCTTATTGAAATAAGTGACACAAAACATGGTTAATACAGTAGCTTATTCATGTTAACACACAAAAATATAAAGTATAAATATTGGGTTGTCTCCCAACAAGTGCTTTTCTTTAATGCCTTTTAGCTAGGCATAATGATTTCATTGATGCTCACATAAAAGTAATGAATGAAACACAATGGGAGCATCATGAAGCATATGACAAGCACAATTAAGTCTAACACACTTCCTATGCATAGGGATTTTTCAAGAAAAAAATTTATTGTAGCAATAATCAACTCGCATAGGAAGACAAAACAAGCATGACTTCAAAACTTTGAACACATAGGGAGGAAACATGATATTATTGCAATTCCTAAAAGCAAATGTTACTCCGTCATAATAATTTTCAATAACATCATGAAGGAATTTAACAATATAACTCATGTAAAGAATTATTTTCATGATGCACAAGCATATAATTTTTATTACTACCCACACAAGCAAAATTCCTATCATTGGTACTCGTGGGAGCAACGTCAACAAAATAACTATCACGGGATACATGATTGGTATAATCAACGTGAGAAATAAAATCATGATGACAAGATTCATGGTTATTCTTATTCTTTATAGCATAAATGTCATCACAATAATCATCATATACAGAAGGAGAAATTTCATCATAATAAATTTGGTCATCAAAACTTGGGGGACTAAATATATAATCTTCATCAATCATAACATCCCCAAGATTGTGGCTTTGCATATCATTAGCATCATGGATATTCAGAGAATTAATACTAATAATATTTCTATCATGCTCATCATTCAAGGAATTCACATTAAGCATTTTTATAAATTCTTCCTCTAACAATTGAGCACAGTTTTCCGAACCATCATTGTAACATCCCAAAATTATAAATTTTGGAATGTTAATATAATTATTAGATTGATTGTTTGTTTGTTTGCAGAGTGACTGAAACTTGTGTGAAATTTGAAACATTTCGAAACTTTTGAATGAGAGGGAATAAAATGACTTTCCCCTTCTCCGATGAATTCAAATTCAATCTGTTTAAAAAAAGCAAAGAGAGAAGATGACATGACTTCTTCAACTATAAATAATTTGAACGGAGATATTTGGATTTGAATTCTTTTTTCCATTCGTTTTCTTCGTGCAAGAAATGCCGGGAAATACACTCTAAAGAGCGGAGGAACATGACCCTCAAATACCCGGGCATTTTGAATGTTATTTGCACCCTAAAACTTAGAGGATCATTTGAAATTTTTTTGCAAAAAGAAATAATGCCTTTAGGGATTCTTGGAAAAACATTCTTTCTGAAGTTTTTATTTTTGCCGTGGAAAAATGCCCATCATCTATATTTTATTTTTCTGATAATTTTAGTATATAAAAACTCTTTATTCCGAATTGATTTGATTTCCTTTTTAACGTTTTAGTTTCCTAGTTTTGAAAATAGGAATAGAATCACTTTTATTAGGAAATAGGAGGTGGCCCATTAAGAGCTTTCCAAATTTGGCCCAACAGAGGATCATCTCCTACCTCCATCTCTTCTTCACGTGACAGGAAACCTTCCATCCAAGGAGAGGGAGATCCCCACCTCCGGGATTCGCGACGCACATACCTTCCCGGCGCCTCCCGTCGCCTCTATAAGAAGCCCCACGTCCTCCTCATTCCATTCCCGTTGTAACCGCCGCCTCTCCTCGCCTCTAGCTCGCGCACCCCTTACCGGAGTCGGCACCGGAGAACACCAGAGAACTCCTCCACCAGCAGTTTTTCCACCACCTCGCTGCACCTCCTCCACCTCCACCCTTCGGCCACCCCTCCCCACCACCTCGGCCCCCTCCACCGCCGCCCCCTTGCCACCCTTCGGTCCCCCACCCTTCGGCTCCTCCCCCTGGAACCAGCGAGCAGCAGCACACCACTAGCTTTCCTCCTCCACATCGCCCCCTACAGCCCACCCATCCACCTCGCCACCACCCCCTCCCTGGAGCCCCCACCTTCGGTACCCCTCCACCACTCCGCCAGCCCCTCCCCCTTCCCCACCGACGACCCAGCCCCATCGGCTACCATTGCCTGCGAGGGAGCTCTCCCAGCCGAAGGAAACCTCTCCTCTCTCTGTTATTTCTCTTTTATTGTTTTGTAGCCCTTAGATCTCTAGTAGATGGTGTAGATTAGATCTTAGGATAACCTTTCGGTTTAGAGTAGAAAACCAGTGGTTTTTATTCACTTATGTTTTAGCCAGCAGGTTTTATTAGGCTCGGCCGTTTGCTCCAAACATTGCAACAAACAGCACCCCTCTGCCTATAGTAGCATGCCACGTGTACCTCTTTTAGGATTTCGGCTAATTCCTTTTCTATTTTGTTTTAAAATATTTTCTTCATTATTTCAGAAAGATTATTATGTTTTGTTTCTGTTAGATAAAGAGTAGTTTTGCAACAAGTTTTTATTTTATTTTATTTGCTTTCATGAAATCAATTCAAGTTCCTTAGTAACTTGCAATTGGTTTCCGCATTGTTTCAAATCCCGTTTGGGAATACTTTCAAAAGGTTTTGTGAAAAATACTTTATTTTATCCTAGTTAAACTTATATATTAGTTTCTTGTTATTATTTTCTGTTAGACAAAAACTATTTAGTGTTTGATGTAGTAGAAGACTCCCTAGTCTTATTTGAAGTTTCTTTCGGATTCTTATTCGCTCTCTTTTTTGTTTTGATTGCTAGAATGATTGCTAGTATGAATGCTTATGTGAATGATATGTTTGCTATATATATTTCATCGGAGAGTGACGAGTAGCCTATCAAGTTATTTTCTCGAGAAATTCTTCTTGGTCAACATCACCAGGCAAGTCACTTTGATCATACTATCACCTATGTTTTATGCATCGTAGTTCTACCATCCTATGCCCAATTGCATGCTAAGTAGGTACTTGGGAATTTTAGTATAGATTGTAGTATCATGTGGTAGGCACACAACAACCCCGATACTTGGCCCCGGGACGACAAATTTCATATTGCTATGCTTGAGTAGGCGGGAATTCGGTTGAGTGCATAACACGAGTGATGCGAGGTTGATTAAATAATCAAGACCGGTTAAGACAAGATTTTCAAGACCTCGGATGCAATGCAACTCTGGGTGAAGGACGGTTGATCGGCTCCCTGGAGAACCCAGTGGATGCCCGGGATGTTGGAGAGGCCATGTCATCCTGCGGAAAGCTTCACCCAGGCTCAAAGAGACGGACGGATATTTTCAAGACCCAAGGCTTACCTGCACAGCCACAAGTCATTATGGGCTCTGGCTTGGTTGGACAACGCGGCGAATCTGGACAGGCGGTGCTAGCAGATGTAGACGAACAGTAGGAATGGATGGGCACTGACAGGGATTCAGAGGGACCCGTTGAAAGACCATGTTTTGATCATCCGGTCTTCAAACACCCTGAGTGCGAGGACATACACGGAGGAGATCAAATCTTGTGGGGAACGCATGCAAAACTCTGCACAGTACTCAAACCTAATCGATTAGCCGTGTCCATGGTCATGGACAACTTGAGACAAAGGAACTAAAGTTATAGGGATTTCGCAACACCATTAAATATATTTGATGAGGCTAATTATTGACAACTCGGGTACGAGAACTGGTTGGCGGAACCATCTCGTTAACAACCAACAATGTAGTAACATTTGGCTTTTAGCCCTCTCTTGTTGTAGGAGAAAAATTTGCTTTACGCTAAACACTTACAACCCCACCTGCCATATATGCATATAGTATAGATGACATTTTACCCCTTTCTTATGTGACTTGCCGTCATATTCAATATGCTGACCTACACGGCTGCAACGTCTTATGTTGCAGATATTTTTCTTTGACGAGTAAGAGTACGATTGAGGGTTAGGGTATACACTCAACTTGTCGTTGGTGTTTATTGGGACTCCACTCCCTTGACCGCTTCCGCTGAGATATTTAAGATATATATTAGTTTTACGCTATTTTACATGTGATTGCACTTTGATATATACACTGATGTACTGTGTGTGCCAGCATACTGATCCCGGGATGGCACAGAAACACAGAGGCTTGACTCATCTGGAGTCGGGTCGCTACAGAAATGGTATTCAGAGCACATGTTGACTGTAGGACGTGACCCTAGAAACTGGAAATTTCTTAGGAAAGGATCTCTCAAAAATTTTATTTTCAACAACACCTTTTACTTCTCATCTTTTCTGATTTCATAAAACGTTCTCTCTCACCTCAAATAGTTAGACAATGCCCTTCCCCTTTTGACCACATGAAGGATCAACCGACTCACACGTCAAAGTAAAGAGGATATCACCATGTAATTGAAGAATTGAAGCTACACCCATTGAAGACTCTCAAGACCCGAAGAACTCAAAGTCCTTGAAGTGTTCGAATAATTATATGACCATTAGAAGTCCAAACCCCTGTTATATACCACGTTAGATACGATGATTTGTGAGCCGTCTTTGGTGTGTGTTTTCCGACGGCCACAACTAAAAATCTATTCTCAAAAATACTGTTTGTATTGTTTGTATCTCCCTCCCTCTCTTACCCGTCTCATCCCCAAAACCTCAACCCTACCAGATGGAGTTTGAAGCTGGACTTGTAGTCTCTGGACCAATGACCCAGCTGGAGGCTGAAACATGGATTCAGAACATGGAGAACAACTTCGGGAGCAACTTGATCTCAAGGAAGTATGAAGTGGAACATGCTCTCCAGTACTTTACCCAAAGTGCTGCTATCTAGTGGAAAATGCATCATGCCATACAAGGATTTAGTGGAGCAGAAACTTGGGACGAATTCAAGAAGACTTTGTTAAGATCCCGACTTATTCAGAAGTGCTATGACAATCCGAAGGAGAAGACATGTGCTTGCAAGATCTATGGAGAAATAGGACACACCCAGGAAGAACACAAGGATGGATGCGCTCATTGTGAAGAAGATCACCCAGCTGAGGAGTGCCCAAGTAGTCAGGTGACTTGTTTCCTTTGTGAGGGAACCACCCACTACCCAGCTCAGTGTCACATTTACCCCCAAGGTGCAACAAGTTGTCAAGCAGCAGAAAGATGCAGTGAAGGAAACACTCAAGAAGAAGATTCTAGAAGAACCGGTAATGATTGAAAATATTGAAGACCCTGATGGACAAGGTCTGACCAGATTTTTCTCCAATGCATGCTACTCATGTGGAGAAGAAGGACACTATTCACAGGACTGCACGAAGAGAAGCCAAGAGTATCTGGGATACTTCCCGATGGAAGAAGTGGAGTTTGATCCACTTGAAATAGAAGAACTGGCCAAAATAAAGGAGTCCAGAAAGAAGATCCAGTACCCTCGGAAGAACCAAATCTCTGCAAACAAAGACCTGAGTCATGTCAGATGTTACAAGTGTATGAAATTTGGCCACCACAAATACATGTGCTCACGAAGGAAGCCAGGAATCCAAGGAGCAAAAGTAGAAGCTAAGAAGCCACGAGACTTGTCAGAAATCATTTACTTTTGTTGCAAGGAAGCAGGACATTTTTCCAACGATTGTCCACAATGGAAGAAAGCTAGAATGGAGTAGTTAAGTTTTGACCATGGCAATAAGTGTAATCTGAAGCACTCTTGTTTTCCCATGAGATCATGGAGTGAAATTTTGTAACAGAAGTCCCTGAGATTTTAATAACTTCATGAATTAATGGAAATTTTTGTCTCATGATTGTCTATGTTGAAACTGTATGCGTTGTTTCTCTACGAGCAACTATCTCTGAACAATTATGAGGATATGAGAAAATATGGTCTATGCAGGCACGAGTATAATTCATTTAAGTGTGGTAGTAATCGGTAAACCCCATAGGATCCACTGAGTAGGAATGTACCATGATTACCAAGGAGACACATACATTCCTCTGAGTACCTATTTACTGACACCTGCAGATGACAACTCTCTACGAGTCATTCCTTAAGGGCCCAGAAACGATCATGACCCTGACCAACGATCATGATTACCCGAAAATCCTGAACGACATGATGAAGCACATTCATCTTGAAGGAGATGCGGTCTACAAAGGCTACCCATTCATGGAAAATGGAGTGGAACTTTGGTACGTGGAAGTACACCTCCACCATGTGAAAGGAGTTTGTCCAAAGACTATGGGGCAATACTTCTTCATTTCACGTGTACCACGAGCAACCTTCTTTGATGTTGTTCGTGAAGCTGCCATGGAAGCCATACATCAGATTGGAGAAATACTTGAAGCAAGACTCCGTCATACCCAGGAATACCTGAGTGAAGTACGTGCGGAGATGATGGAGATGAAGCTCAGGACCACCATGATGAAGCAAAAGATGGATGATTTCAAGGAGCACCTCGGAAAGTTCGAGTGGAACTAAAGTACCTCAAAGAGAGGCAGATGAATAAAGCTGGCAGAAATGCTTGACCATACCGAACAATGTGGATGGCAACAATTGTAATAGAGTACTTTTGAATTGGAGTTTTTGAGGATAAATTAAGGATGTAATAAAGGATTGATTATGAAATGAATATGATTTATGGAAGAAGCTATGATGGATCAACAAACGTTTTCTTAGGAGCATACGAAAGCCCGAGGGTTGTGAAGATACGATAGATGCTTTGTTCAGCTTGCAGAACCAATGGATTATCTGAACTTCGTTCGTGGACAAGAGAAATTCTGCAACGCTTGTGAGGATGCCCAAGTGTTAGAATGCGAGATTTGCTAAACCTTATACAGAGAAATGATTTGGGTGCGGAATGGATTGATCACCATGACGACTTACTCTTATCATTTATCCTGATATTTGGAATGGTAAATCTGAGAGACTTACCCATAGAGAGACACGTACTTTGAAGCTTTTGTTTAAGCCTTAGAGTGGTATAAGAAAAGCCCATGTACATGGCACTTGTTGTCACGCGTAGGAAATTTTACGGTGAGAATGAAACCAAGACCCCTCTCTCTGCAGGATAACCACAAATGGTAGACAACCATGAGAACCATCGATATGTTATTTAGAATTGACCACGAGACTATCATTTAAGAAGACCCAGTGACGGAAGAAGCTTATATCAACGGGAGAGCATCACCAAAGGATTTAATATGAAGACTGTGCGATGTCAGTTGCCAAAACCCCAGAGGATCGTTAAAGCATTTTGAGGGACCAGTATCTCTCATTTTAAGTGTGGTAGCATCCCACCTTGCCAGAGATTGAATTTGATAGAAGACCCCCGAACCCTAACCTTTCTTTCTAGCCTCTTCGAATCTCGAGGACGAGATTCATTTTAAGTGTGGTAGTTTGTAACATCCCAAAATTATAAATTTTGGAATGTTAATATAATTATTAGATTGATAGTTTGTTTGTTTGCTGAGTGACTGAAACTTGTGTGAAATTTGAAACTTTTCGAAACTTTTGAATGAGAGGGAATAAAATGACTTTCCCCTTCTCCGATGAATTCAAATTCAATCTTTTAAAAAAAAGCAAAGAGAGAAGATGACATGACTTCTTCAACTATAAATAATTTGAACGGAGATATTTGCATTTGAATTCTTTTTTCCATTCGTTTTCTTCGTGCAAGAAATGCCGGGAAATACATTCTAAAGAGCGGAGTAACATGACCCTCAAATACCCGGGCATTTTGAATGTTATTTGCACCCTAAAACTTAGAGGATCATTTGAAATTTTTTTGCAAAAAAAAATAATGCCTTTAGGGATTCTTGGAAAAACATTTTTTCTGAAGTTTTTATTTTTGCCGTGGAAAAATGCCCATCATCTATATTTTATTTTTCTGATAATTTTAGTATATAAAAACTCTTTATTCCGAATTGATTTGATTTCCTTTTTAACGTTTTAGTTTCCTAGTTTTGAAAATAGGAATAGAATCACTTTTATTAGGAAATAGGAGGTGGCCGATTAAGAGCTTTCCAAATTTGGCCCAACAGAGGATCATCTCCTACCTCCATCTCTTCTTCACGTGACACGAAACCTTCCATCCATGGAGAGGGAGATCCCCACCTCCGGGATTCGCGACGCACATACCTTCCCGGCGCCTCCCGTCGCCTCTATAAGAAGCCCCACGTCCTCCTCGTTCCAATCCCATTGAAACCGCCGCCTCTCCTCGCCTCTAGCTCGCGCACCCCTCGCCGGAGTCGGCACCGGAGAACACCAGAGAACTCCTCCACCAGCAGTTTTTCCACCACCTCGCTGCACCTCCTCCACCTCCACCCTTCGGCCACCCCTCCCCACCACCTCGGCCCCCTCCACCGCCGCCCCCTTGCCACCCTTCGGCCCCCCACCCTTCGGCTCCTCCCCCTGGAACCAGCGAGCAGCAGCACACCAGTAGCTTTCCTCCTCCACCTCGCCCACTACAGCCCACCCCTCCACCTCGCCACCACCCCCTCCCTGGAGCCCCCACCTTCGCCCCCCCCCTCCACCACTCCGCCGACCCCTCCCCCTTCCCCACCGGCGACCCAGCCCCATCGGCCACCATTGCCTGCGAGGGAGCTCTCCCAGCCGAAGGTAACCTCTCCTCTCTCTGTTATTTCTCTTTTATTGTTTTGTAGCCCTTAGATCTCTAGTAGATGGTGTAGATTAGATCTTAGGATAACCTTTCGGTTTAGAGTAGAAAACCGGTGGTTTTTATTCACTTATGTTTTAGCCAGCAGGTTTTATTAGCCTCGGCCGTTTTCTCCAAACATTGCAACAAACAGCACAACTCGGCCTATAGTAGCATGCAACGTGTACCCCTATTTGTTAGCTAGTCAACTTCAGTTTTTTCTGTCTAAATTGCAAAAACAGAAAGTTTCTGCTTTGTTTTGGCCACAACTTTCTATCCCGAAGTCCAATGACATTGATTCTTTTTCCAGTAGCTCACAAATTTCCTGTAGTTTTTAAAAACATATAATTCCTCTATGTTTGAAATTTTGAAATATAAGTTAGATCAGATTTAGTTTAAACCTTGTTTTGCCTATTCCAGGAGTTTAAAAATAGATTTTAATTTGATTCCTTTTGTTACTGATCACTAGTGATTTTAGTTACCAGTGGTAAAAATTTAAGATTTGTTTGAGTACTTTAGCTCACTGTTTCAGGTGAAACAATTACTGTTTCACCTCTTTTAGGATTTCAGCTAATTCCTTTTCTATTTTGTTTTAAAATATTTTCTTTATTATTTCAGAAAGATTATTATGTTTTGTTTCTGTTAGATAAACAGTAGTTTTGCAACAAGTTTTTATTTTATTTTATTTGTTTTCATGAAATCAATTCTAGTTCCTTAGTAACTTGCAATTGGTTTCCGCATTGTTTCAAATCCCGTTTGGGAATACTTTCAAAAGGTTTTGTGTAAAATACATTATTTTATCCTAGTTAAACTTATATATTAGTTCCTTGTTATTATTTTATGTTAGACAAAAACTATTTAGTGTTTGATGTAGTAGAAGACTCCCTAGTCTTATTTGAAGTTTCTTTCGGATTCTTATTCGCTCTCTCTTTTGTTTTGATTGCTAGAATGATTGTTAGTATGAATGCTTATGTGAATGATATGTTTGCTATATAGATTTCATCGGAGAGTGACGAGTAGCCTATCAAGTTATTTTCTCGAGAAATTCTTCTTCGTCAACATCACCAGGCAAGTCACTTCGATCATACTATCACCTATGTTTTATGCATCGTAGTTCTACCATCCTATGCCCAATTGCATGCTAAGTAGGTACTTGGGAATTTTAGTATAGATTGTAGTATCATGTGGTAGGCACACAACAACCCCGATACTTGGCCCCGGGACGACAAATTTCATATTGCTATGCTTGAGTAGGCAGGATTTCGGTTGAGTGCATAACACGAGTGATGCGAGGTTGATTAAATAATCAAGACCGGTTAAGACAAGATTTTCAAGACCTCGGACGCAATGCAACTCTGTGTGAAGGACGGTTGATCGGCTCCCTGGAGAACCCAGTGGATGCCCGTGATGCTGGAGAGGCCATGTCATCCTGCGGAAAGCTTCACCCAGGCTCAAAGAGATGGACGGATATTTTCAAGACCCAAGGCTTACCTGCACAGCCACAAGTCATTATGGGCTCTGGCTTGGTTGGACAACGCGGCGACTCTGGACAGGCGGTGCTAGCAGATGTAGACGAACGATAGGAATGGAATGGCACCAACAGGGATTCAGAGGGACCCGTTGAAAGACCATGTTTTGATCATCCGGTCTTCAAACACCCTGAAGTGCAAGGACATACACGGAGGCGATCAAATCTTGTGGGGAACGTGTGCAAAACTCTGCAGAGTACTCAAACCTAATCGATTAGCCGTGTCCACGGTCATGGACAACTTGAGTCAAAGGAACTAAAGTTATCTGGATTTCTCAACACCATTAAATATATTTGATGAGGGTAATTATTGACAACTCGGGTACGAGAACTGGTTGACGGAACCATCTCGTTAACAACCAACAATGTACTAACATTTTGCTTTTAGCCCTCTCTTGTTGTAGGAGAAAAATTTGCTTTACGCTAAACACTTACAACCCCACCTGCCATATATGCATATAGTATAGATGACATTTTACCCCTCTCTTATGTGACTTGCCGGCATATTCAAAATGCTGACCTACACGGCTGCAACGTCTTATGTTGCAGATATTTTTCTTCGACGAGTTAGAGTACGATTCAGGGTTATGGTCTACACTCAACTTGCCGTTGGTGTTTATTGGGACTCCACTCCCTTGACCGCTTCCGCTGAGATATTTAAGGTATATATCAGTTTTATGCTATTTTACATGTGATTGCACTTTGATATATACATTGATGTACTGTGTGTGCCAGCATACTGATCCAGGGATGGCACAGAAACACAGAGGCTTGACTCGTCTTGAGTCGGGTCGCTACAATCATTTTCACGAAAGACATTATAAAGGCGAAGCAAATGAGGCAATCTAAACTCCATTTTTTTGTAGTTTTCATCTATAAAACCAAACTACAGAAAATAAAGAAACTAAAATATTTAATTAAAAGATCTAAAGATGTACCTTCAAGCACTCACCTCCTCGGCAACAACGCTTGAAAAGTGCTTGATGTCTACTACACAACTTTATTCTTGTACACTATGTTAGGCCTCCAAGAGTAGAGTTTTCGAGGATAGTAGCAATTTTCCCTCAAGTGGATGAACTAAGGTTTATAAATCCATGGAAGGTGTATGTTGAAGATGGTCTCTCTCAAACAACCCTGCAATCAAATACAAAAATCTCTTGTGTCCCAACACAACGAATACAATGGCAAATTTTATTGGTGCACCAGTTTGGCAAAGAGATGGTGATACAAGTGTAGTATGGATAGCAGATATAGGTTTTTGTACTCCGAAAATAAAAAATAGCAAGGTAGCAAGTGTAAAACAAAAAGCAAAACTTTGTATAAATGCTTGGTAATAAAGCTTAGGGTTCATACTTTCACTAGTGCAATCTCTCAACAATGCATTCTAACATAATAGAATCATAAGATCATCCCTCAACGTGCAGCAAAGAATCACTCCAAAGTTCCTATCTAGCGGAGAACAATTAGACGAAACTGGTGCAGGTAGTTGAACGACCTCAAAGTTATTATTCTTGATCAATATTTTGAGCTATTCCTATAAGTGTCACAAACAGCCCAAGAGTTCGTACTAGAATAACACCCATGATACATATCATTCATCCCTAATGTCACCTAGAAACTCCAATGTCACCTCAAGTATCCGTGGGCTAATTATACGACATGCATAAAACGATTTCAGATTCTTCATATTCAATCCAACACAAAGAACTTCAAGGTGCACCCCAAGATTTCTATCAGAGAACATAGTATGAGCACACACAATCAACCCCTATGCATAGATCCCCAAGGTAACCAGAGTCTGCAAGTTGATGCCATAACATATATCAAGTGAATCACCTGAATACCCCAATGTCAGTCCGCAAGTTGATGCCATAACATATATCAAGTGAATCACTTGAATACCCCAATGTCAGTCCACAAGTTGATGACATAACATATATCAAGTGAATCACTTGAATACCCCAATGTCTCTATGGGTATTCACATGCAAGTCATACATGAAGTGTTCTCAAACCGGAATATCCGATCCAACATAACGAGATCTTAAAGTGAAATATTCAATTCATCACAACAATAGCAAGGGACAAACACCATATGATCCAACTATATTAACAAAGGTCGTGATACATCACGATCATGACATCTCAAGAACACGACAGAGAGGGAGAGTTATTAAACACATCGCTACTAGTACAATACCTCAGCCCCGAGAGTGAACTAGTCCCTCCTCGTCATGGCCTCCCACGGGATGTTTAAGATGGCCACCAGAGATGATTTCCCCTCTCCGGAAGGGTACTGAAACGTCTCCATATTTGTTTTTCGTTGATACAGTCAGTCGTGGCAGCAGAGCAGAAGTTCTCTCTTTATTTTTGGGGTATCTAGTATATATATAATTTTTCAACGTTGGAATCACACCAATCGGAGCCACGTGAGCCCCACAAGCTATCACTCTGCGACCTAGGGGGTGCCCTCTTGCCTTGTGCCTCATGTGTGGCTCCCCTATGGTGGTTCTTCACTCCAATATTTCTTATTTCCTCCATGAAAAATTATATAAAAGTTTCACGCGATTCTGAGAACTTCCATTTTCTGCACAAAAAACAACACCACTGTAATTCTCGTGAAAACATCGTCAGTTCGGGTTAGTTCTAATAAATCATATAAAGTGCATCAAAACCATATAGAAGCATTGTAAACATAGTAAAATATGGCATGAATACTTCATAAATTGTCGATACATTGGAAACGTATCAGGCACCAATGTTGCTTTCATGCCGGCTCAGAGCTACGTGACCTCTCACAGCGCCCATTCATTGGAACGATGTGCCGGTCGATAGCATCGGCCTCTATGCTCCCTAGTGCATTTGACACTCCCAGATTCAAACAACAACCCATCTATTTCTCTGCCTGCATTAAAACTGTGTGCGGTTGCCAAGGAACGGTGATCCGGCACCATCCGTCCGTCCTTTTGTGTCATAGCCCTAGCTAGTCATTGCTTGGCTTGGCATTATGCATCATGTCATCATGTTTTTTCTTAAACTTGAAATGGGGATGACCTAACCCAATCCCAAATGGATTAAACCATATTTAAAACAAATTTGAATCAATGAAACGAAAATGGCCTTCATAAATCCCTAGCAAATGAGATTTACCTCAAATCAAATAAGTGGTCCGAACCAACACATATTAGGTGTCAAAAGAAACAGTTGAAACTGGTGAAAAATATTGTTGGTATTATTTTAACTACTATTGCTTTTCCTAAATAAAACAAGTTGTCCAATTTCGAAAACAAAATGTTATTCGTGAGTGGAATAATCCACTCAATCATAAGAACAAATTTGAAGTTTAAAAAAATGTTTTGGGATTTTACTTAGAGCAAAACTGAGTTGCAATATTAGAAAACAGAAACAAATGAGAAGAGAGAGAGAGAGAAGTCTTACTTGTAGCCCACCTGCCAAGAACAACCCAGCAGGGGCATCCGTGTCTTCTACCTCTTGCGAGAAGGCAGAGGAGAAGAAGGGGACGACGCCCACGGCCACACACCACGCCAGGTGCTTCCTGCTTGCCTCCCTGGCCAGCGCGGCACTGGTGATGACCTCCATAGTGTTGTGTGGATCGAGCAAACATCCCATTCGATTCTCGTCACGCCCGAGAGCGCCAAGGCCGCATCGTTGCATAGCTGCGGCCACTGTCGTCCCCGCACCGCCTCTCCATATCTGTGATATTGGCCGCGGTGCTCTCATCTTCCTCGACAAATATTGCAAGCTGAGATGCCCAACAACCTCGCTATCGCATGCGTCTTCATCCTCTGCCCCGCCAGCGATTGCAGTTTGATTTTCACCATCTAGAGCATCCCTGAGGATGATGACCTACTCTACTGACTTTGTTGTAAACCCTTGATCCATTTACCCCTCGCCTGCATCTCGATTTCTTCCCGTAGCTAATCCTTGCACGCCTGTGAGCTTCGTGTCAGCTTCCTAGTTGCCATAGAGGCCAGAGCCCGTACTAGTTATCCCAGAGCGCTTCCTTGTTCTCACTGCCTCTCCAAGAGTCAGGTGAGCCCCTCGACGAACCTCCCCGTGCCCGGTTTCCCCATTCCTGTTTCAGCAGTGGCTCCCGCAGCCTCCCATGCTATTTTTGTAGTAGCTGCAGACCTTCCCGCGCCCAGGCAGCTGCACCACTAGACGCCGCGCACGCCCAACCACCCGTAGCACCTCTCCGTGCCGCACATGGCCACCAGAGGAGCAATTCTGGCGTCCCTCTGCCATCGGGTGAGGTCGTCGGCTGTTAAACCCCGACCGAGCCGACGTGGCACCACCATTAGTGACTAATGACACCACTAACTAACTGCTATAGCCTGTGTCGCTTGGAGCCACCTGCTAAAATAAACCCTGTTTAATTTAATAATGTTAATTTAACCCTGTATTTAATACTGAGTCAATGACATGTGGAACCCGTACGTAAGGTTTGACTTGTACCTGGTGCGTTGACCTACTGATGTCATCATGACATTATGCTAACACAGTAATGTTTTCTATAAATTAAAATAAATCAGAAATAATTTAGTAATTTCAAAAAAAAAAACTTATAAAGCTTGTAAAATAATCTATAACTCTCATGAAAGTAATGTATATATGAAAAATAATCATAAAAATATGAAGAATGTGTTTATGCCATGTTCATGCATATTTGAGCAAGTTAACATCACCAACTATGACAAATGATGGTTAGGGAAATTTATGAAATAACATTTGGAGTTGGAATATGAACTAGGTTTGAATTACAGTTCAATTAATATGACTCGCTATTGCATTCGGTCCATCTAGTACCTTAACATGTCATACATCATGTTTGTGCATTGCATCACTTGAATGTTGTTTCTATTCTGTTTACCGGTGTTTGTTCCCCCTCGTCGACGTTGTTCTGACATTGAGATCTATGTCACCGATGAATACTCACTATTATCATCTGAAGTGCAAGGCAAGCAACCCCCCTTGAGCATACTGATATAAACCCACTCTCTCGCTCCTGCTCTCTTTACTGCATTAGGACAACAATGATCTAACTGTTTCATATTCTCAGTAGTTGAACCAATTTGTTTGCATGATGTGTCTTTCTTATAGTAAATAGTTGAAACAACTCAACATGAGTAGGAACTACTTGGGCCTTGTTGTGCCTACTCATACATGCTTTCTTGCTATGCTTAGAGTCGTGTCGGGTCTGATCCATCTGGACGATGAATTGGAATGGTTGTGGACATGTCATGCTGTGTGAGAGAGAATTGTGTGATCCTGATTTTTTAAAGGTAGCAATGATAGGACATGTAGGAGTACATGGAAGGTTGTCTCAATGGGACCATCCTTAAGAACTGAGTTCTGCATTTGCTATCCAAGACAAGAAACTACCGCACATTGGGATCCTTAATTGACCCTATCACCTTATAAGTCGCATTGATCTCTATATAGGAGTTGTAATTAGTTTCTGGTGTTTGTAAGATGTGCTAGTGGCCATGCAAAGCGCTAACCATAGTGGTAGGCTATGATGTGGTAGATGCACCTATGGCCGAGTGTACCACTGGTCAATCCATCCATCGGGTATTACTTGGGAACCATGTACACATCATTTGAGGGTCGTGAAGGATACCTCGGCCAGACTTTCGTGACAGGTTTAGTTCTCAAATAGGCGATCTACCTAGACTAGAGCCTTGTGTGGTTAGTTAGGTCGTGGCCGACACCCACGCTAGTGCTTCCGCCTGAAGGTTGCCGAGATGCATGCCGTTCATATGGTGATAAGTGGTTGGTGCGTGTGTGAAGAAGTATACCCCTACCGGGTTAATTAATTTGTTCAAATAGCTATGTCCTCAGATATGGACTACTTGGAAAGCTTATATGGTGCATAGACAATTTAAATGGGTACTCTAAAACGCGCAAGATAAGTGTGAGTGCTATGGATGGCCTTCTTGTAGGGAGATGGGAGATGATGCATAGTGGTCTATTCATGTGGTGAATATGTGGACTCGTGTGCGTTTCCTTGTGCCAAAGATACTAATTATAGTCAAAGTATAGGTTATCCAAGTGTCAAAGCTGGCCTGTTGCAATAAACTCCAAAGTCCCCTTGTTGATAATGATGCATATGTAGTTAGTTCTAATGTATGTATCCTGAGTACCTTTGTACTCATGATTGCATAACTTATGTTTTTGTTGGAATTATGCCCTAGAGGCAATACTAAATATAGTTATTATTATAATTCCTATATCAAGATAATAGTTTATTATCCATGCTATAATTGTATTGAATGAAGACTCATTTACATGTGTGGATACATAGACAAAACACCGTCCCTAGCATGCCTCTAATTGGCTAGCCAGTTGATCAATGATAGTCAGTGTCTTCTGATTATGAACAAGGTGTTGTTGCTTGATAACTGGATCACGTCATTGGGAGAATCACGTGATGGACTAGACCCAAACTAATAGACGTAGCATGTTGATCGTGCCATTTTGTTGCTACTGTTTTCTGCGTGTCAAGTATTTATTCCTATGACCATGAGATCATATAACTCACTAACACCGGAGGAATGCTTTGTGTGTATCAAACGTCGCAACGTAACTGGGTGACTATAAAGATGCTCTACAGGTGTCTCCGAAGGTGTTAGTTGAGTTAGTATGGATCAAGACTGGGATTTGTCACTCCGTGTGACGGAGAGGTATCTCGGGGCCCACTCGGTAATACATCATCACACACAAGCCTTGCAAGCAATGTAACTTAGTGTAAGTTGCGGGATCTTGTATTACGGAACGAGTAAAGAGACTTGCCGGTAAACGAGATTGAAATAGGTATGCGGATACAGACGATCGAATCTCGGGCAAGTAACATACCGAAGGACAAAGGGAATGACATACGGGATTATACGAATCCTTGGCAGTGAGTTTCAAACGATAAGATCTTCGTAGAATATGTAGGATCCAATATGGGCATCCAGGTCCCGCTATTGTATATTGACCGAGGAGTCTCTCGGGTCATGTCTACATAGTTCTCGAACCCGCAAGGTCTGCACACTTAAGGTTCGACGTTGTTTTATGCGTATTTGAGTTATATGGTTGGTTACCGAATGTTGTTCGGAGTCCCGGATGAGATCACGGACGTCACGAGGGTTTCCGGAATGGTCCGGAAACGAAGATTGATATATAGGATGACCTCATTTGATTACCGGAAGGTTTTCGGAGTTACCGGGAATGTACCGGGAATGACGAATGGGTTCCAGGAGTTCACCGGGGGGGGGGGGGGGCGGGCAACCCACCCCGGGGAAGCCCATAGGCCTTGGGGGAGACACACCAGCCCTTAGTGGGCTGGTGGGACAGCCCACAAGTGGTCTATGCGCCAAGAGAAGAAAAATCAAGAGGAAAAAAAAAGGAGGAGGTGGGAACGGAGGAGGACTCCCTCCCACCAAACCTAGTCCAACTCGGTTTGGGGGGGGGGGGGAGAGTCCTCCCCCTTGGCTCGGCCGACCCCCTTGAGGCCCCCTCCCTCCCACCTATATATACGGAAGTTTTAGGGCTGATTTGAGACGACTTTTCCACGGCAGCCCGACCACATACCTCCATGGTTTTTCCTCTAGATCGCGTTTCTACGGAGCTCGGGCGGAGCCCTGCTGAGACAAGGTCATCACCAACCTCCGGAGCGCCGTCACGCTGCCGGAGAACTCTTCTACCTCTCCGTCTCTCTTGCTAGATCAAGAAGGCCGAGATCATCGTCAAGCTGTACGTGTGCTGAACGCGAAGGTGTCGTCCGTTCGGTACTAGATCGTGGGACTGATCGCGGGATTGTTCGCGGGGCGGATCGAGGGACGTGAGGACGTTCCACTACATCAACCGCGTTCTCTAACGCTTCTGCTGTACGGTCTACGAGGGTACGTAGATCACTCATCCCCTCTCGTAGATGGACATCACCATGATAGGTCTTCGTGCGCGTAGGAAAATTTTTGTTTCCCATGCGACGTTCACCAACAGTGGTATCAGAGCCAGGTTCATGCGTAGATGTCTTCTCGAGTAGAACACAAAAGTTTTTGTGGGCGGTGATGTGCGTTTTGCTGCCCTCCTTAGTCTTTTCTTGATTCCGCGGTATTGTTGGATTGAAGCGGCTTGGACCGACATTACTCGTACGCTTACGAGAGACTGGTTTCATCGTTACGAGTAACCCCCTTTGCTCAGAGATGACTGGCAAGTGTCGGTTTCTCGAACTTTAGTTGAATCGGATTTGACCGAGGAGGTCCTTGGATGAGGTTAAATAGCAACTCATATATTTCCGTTGTGGTGTTTGCGTAAGTAAGATGCGATCCTACTAGATACCCTTGGTCACCACGTAAAACATGCAACAACAAAATTAGAGGACGTCTAACTTGTTTTTGCAGGGTATGATTCTGGTGTGATATGGCCAACGATGTGATGTGATATATTGGATGTATGATATGATCATGTTGTAATAGAAATATCGACTTGCATGTCAATGGTACGGCAACCGGCAGGAGCCATAGGGTTGTCTTTATACTAACGTTTGTGCTTGCAGATGCGTTTACTATTTTGCTAGGATGTAGCTTTAGTAGTAATAGCATAAGTAGCACGACAACCCCGATGGCAACACGTTGATGGATGATCATGGTGTGGCGCCGGTGACAAGAAGATCGTGCCGGTGCTTAAGTGATGGAGATCAAGAAGCACGTGAAGATGGCCATATCATGTCACTTATGAATTGCATGTGATGTTAATCCTTTTATGCACCTTATTTTGCTTAGAACGACGGTAGCATTATGAGATGATCTCTCACTAAAATTTCAAGACGAAATTGTGTTCTCCCCGACTGTGCACCGTTGCTACAGTTCGTCGTTTCGAGACACCACGTGATGATCGGGTGTGATAGACTCAACGTTCCCATACAATGGGTGCAAAACAATTGCGCACACGGAACACTCGGGTTAAGCTTGACGAGCCTAGCATGTGCAGACATGGCCTCAGAACACATGAGACCGAAAGGTCGATCATGAGTCATATAGTTGATACGATTAGCATAGGGATGCTTACCACTGAAACTATACTCGACTCACGTGATGATCGGACTTGGGATAGTGTAAGTGGATCATGAACCACTCAAATGACTAGAGGGATGTACTTTTTGAGTGGGAGTTTAGCATATAATTTGATTAAGTTGAACTCTAATTATCTTGAACATAGTCTAAGTGCACCTTGAATATATTTATGTTGTAGATCATGGCTCACGCGACAGTCATCCTGAATTTTAATACGTTCCTAGAGAAAGCTAAGTTGAAAGATGATGGAAGCAACTTTGTAGACTGGGCTCGTAATCTTAAGCTAATCTTACAAGCTGGGAAGAAGGATTATGTCCTTAATGCTGCGCTAGGAGATGAACCACCCGCTACGGCTGATCAGGATGTTAAGAACGCTTGGCTAGCACGTAAGGAGGACTACTCAATAGTTCAATGTGCAGTCTTGTATGGCTTAGAACCGGGACTTCAACGTCGCTTTGAGCGTCATGGAGCATTTGAGATGTTCCAGGAGTTGGAGTTTATCTTTCAGAAGAACGCCTGGATCGAGAGGTATGAGACCTCCGATAAATTCTATGCTTGCAAGATGGAGGAAAACTCGTCTGTCAGTGAACATGTGCTCAAAATGTCTGGGTACTCAAACCGTCTAGCTGAGCTGGGGATTGAACTCCCGCAAGAAGCTATCACTGACAGAATCCTTCAATCACTGCCGCCAAGCTATAAAGGCTTTGTGTTGAACTACAACATGCAAGGGGTGAACAAGTCTCCCGGCGAGTTGTTTGCGATGCTGAAAGTCGCAGAGTCTGAACTCCGTAAAGAGCATCAAGTGTTGATGGTGAGCAAGACCACTAGTTTCAAGAGAAACGGCAAAGGCAAGAAGGGCAATTCGAAGAAGAGCGGCAAGCCTGTTGCCAATCCGCCGAAGAAACCCAACGCTGGACCTAAGCCTGACACAGAGTGCTTCTATTGCAAGGGTATGGGTCACTGGAAGCGCAATTGCCCCAAGTATCTGGCAGATAAGAAGGCGGGCAAAGAAAAATCAGGTATATTTGATATACATGTTATTGATGTGTACTTAACCGGTTCTCGTAGTAGTGCTTGGGTATTCGATACCGGTTCTGTTGCTCACATTTGCAACTCGAAGCAGGAACTGCGGAATAGACGAAGGCTGGCGAAAGACGAAGTGGCGATGCGCGTAGGAAATGGTTCCAAGGTTGATGCAATCGCCGTCGGCACAGTATCACTTCAGCTACCATCGGGATTAGTGATGAACTTAAATCGTTGTTATTTAGTGCCTGCGTTGAGCATGAACATTATATCTGGATCTTGTTTATTGCGAGACGGTTACTCTTTTAAGTCTGAGAATAATGGTTGTTCTATTTCTATGAGTAACATCTTTTATGGTCATGCACCGAATGTGAGAGGATTGTTCATATTGAATCTTGATAGCGATACACATATACATAACATTGAGACCAAAAGAGTTAGAGTAAACAATGATAGCGCCATATTTTTGTGGCACTGCCGCTTGGGTCATATTGGTGTAAAGCGCATGAAGAAACTCCATGCTGATGGACTTTTGGAGTCACTTGACTTTGATTCACTTGACACGTGCGAACCATGCCTCATGGGCAAGATGACTAAGACTCCGTTCTCCGGAACAATGGAGCGTGCAAGTGACTTGTTGGAAATCATACATACCGATGTGTGTGGTCCAATGAGCGTAGAGGCACGCGGCGGATATCGTTATTTTCTCACCTTCACTGACGATTTAAGCAGATATTGTTATGTCTACTTGATGAAGCACAAGTCTGAAACATTTGAAAAGTTCAAGCAATTTTAGAGTGAAGTGGAAAATCATCGTAACAAGAAGATCAAGTTCCTACGGTCTGATCGTGGGGGTGAATATCTGAGTTTCGAGTTTGGTGCTCACTTAAGACAATGTGGAATTGTTTCGCAGTTAACGCCGCCTGGAACACCAAAGCGTAATGGTGTGTCCGAACATCGTAATCGTACTTTGTTAGAGATGGTGCGATCTATGATGTCTCTTACTGATTTGTCGTTATCATTTTGGGGTTATGCATTAGAAACAGCTGCATTCACTTTAAATAGGGCACCATCAAAATCCGTTGAGACGACACCATACGAACTGTGGTATGGCAAGAGGCCAAAGTTGTCGTTTCTTAAAGTTTGGGGATGTGATGCTTATGTCAAAAAGCTTCAGCCTGAAAAGCTGGAACCCAAAGCGGAAAAATGCGTCTTCATAGGTTACCCGAAAGAGACAGTTGGGTACACCTTCTATCTCAAATCCGAGGGCAAAGTGTTTGTTGCTAAAAACGGAGCTTTTCTCGAGAAGGAGTTTCTCTCGAGAGAATTGAGTGGGAGGAAGATAGAACTTGACGAGGTTGTCGAACCTCTCATCCCTCTGGATGGTGGCGCAGGGCAAGGGGAAACCTCTGTCGTTGCGACGCCGGTTGAGGAGGAAGTTAATGATGATGATCATGAAACTCCAGTTCAAGTTTCTGTTGAACCACGCAGGTAGACGAGATCACGCGCTGCTCCAGAGTGGTACGGTAATCCCGTATTATCAATCATGTTGTTGGACAACAATGAACCTGCAAATTATGAAGAAGCAATGGTGGGCCCAGATTCCAACAAATGGCTAGAAGCCATGAAATCCGAGATAGGATCCATGTATGAGAACAAAGTGTGGACTTTGGAGATACTACCTGAGGGCCGCAAGGCTATTCAGAACAAATGGATCTTTAAGAAGAAGACGGACGCTGACGGTAATGTGACCGTTTATAAAGCCCGACTTGTGGCAAAGGGTTGTTCACAAGTTCCAGGAGTTGACTACGATGAGACTTTCTCACCCGTAGCGATGCTTAAGTCCGTCAGAATCATGTTAGCAATAGCTGCATTTTTCAATTATGAAATCTGGCAGATGGATGTCAAAACGGCGTTCCTTAACGGTTTCCTTAAGGAAGAGTTGTATATGAAGCAACCCGAAGGTTTTGTCGATCCTAAAAATGCTGACAAGGTGTGCAAGCTCCAGCAATCCATTTATGGACTGGTGCAAGCATCTCGGAGTTGGAACAAACGCTTTGATGAGGTGATCAAAGCATTTGGGTTTATACAAGTGGTTGGAGAATCTTGTATTTACAAGAAAGTGAGTGGGAGCTCTGTGGCGTTTCTAATATTATATGTGGATGACATATTACTGATTGGAAACAACGTAGAGCTTTTGGAGAGCACAAAAGGTTACTTGAATAAAAGTTTCTCTATGAAGGACCTAGGAGAAGCTGCTTACATTCTAGGCATTAAGATCTATAGGGATAGATCAAAACGCCTGATAGGACTTTCACAAAGCACATACCTTGATAAAGTTTTGAAGTGGTTCAAAATGGAACAGTCCAACAAAGGGTTCTTGCCAGTTTTACAAGGTACGAGATTGAGTAAGACTCAGTGCCCAGCAACTGATGAAGATAGAGAGCATATGCGCTCCGTCCCCTATGCTTCAGCCATAGGTTCTATCATGTATGCGATGCTGTGCACTAGACCGGATGTTAGCCTGGCCATAAGTATGGCAGGTAGGTTCCAGAGTAATCCAGGAGTGGATCACTGGACAGCGGTCAAGAATATCCTGAAGTACCTGAAAAGGACTAAGGAGATGTTTCTCGTGTATGGAGGTGACGAAGAGCATGCCGTAAAAGGTTACGTCGATGCAAGCTTTGACACAGATCCGGACGACTCTAAGTCGCAAACCGGATATGTATTTATTCTTAATGGGGGTGCAGTAAGCTGGTGCAGTTCCAAGCAAAGCATCGTAGTAGATTCTACATGTGAAGCGGAGTACATGGCTGCCTCGGAGGCGGCTAAGGAGGGTGTCTGGATGAAGCAGTTCATGACGGATCTTGGAGTGGTGCCAAGCGCACTGAATCCAATAACCTTGTTCTGTGACAACACTGGTGCCATTGCCTTAGCAAAGGAACCACGGTTTCACAAGAAGACCAGACAGATCAAACAACGCTTCAACCTCATCCGCGACTACGTCGAGGAAGAGGACGTAAATATATGCAAGGTGCACACGGATCTGAATGTAGCAGACCCACTGACTAAACCTCTTCCACGGCCAAAACTTGATCGACACCAGAACTGTATGGGTGTTAGATTTATTACAATGTAATTCACATGGTGATGTGAGGGCTGGATTATTGACTCTAGTGCAAGTGGGAGACTGTTGGAATTATGCCCTAGAGGCAATAATAAATATAGTTATTATTATAATTCCTGTATCAATATAATAGTTTATTATCCATGCTATAATTGTATTGAATGAAGACTCATTTACATGTGTGGATACATAGACAAAACACCGTCCCTAGCATGCCTCTAATTGGCTAGCCAGTTGATCAATGATAGTCGGTGTCTTCTGATTATGAACAAGGTGTTGTTGCTTGATAACTGGATCACGTCATTGGGAGAATCACGTGATGGACTAGACCCAAACTAATAGACGTAGCATGTTGATCGTGTCATTTTGTTGCTACTGTTTTCTGCGTGTCAAGTATTTATTCCTATGACCATGAGATCATATAACTCACTGACACCGGAGGAATGCTTTGTGTGTATCAAACGTCGCAACGTAACTGGGTTACTATAAAGATGCTCTACAGGTGTCTCCGAAGGTGTTAGTTGAGTTAGTATGGATCAAGACTGGGATTTGTCACTCCGTGTGACGGAGAGGTATCTCGGGGCCCACTCGGTAATACAACATCACACACAAGCCTTGCAAGCAATGTAACTTAGTGTAAGTTGCGGGATCTTGTATTACGGAACGAGTAAAGAGACTTGCTGGTAAACGAGATTGAAATAGGTATGCGGATACTGACGATCGAATCTCGGGCAAGTAACATACCGAAGGACAAAGGGAATGACATACGGGATTATACGAATCCTTGGCACTGAGGTTCAAACGATAAGATCTTCGTAGAATATGTAGGATCCAATATGGGCATCCAGGTCCCGCTATTGGATATTGACCGAGGAGTCTCTCGGGTCATGTCTACATAGTTCTCGAACCCGCAGGGTCTGCACACTTAAGGTTCGACGTTGTTTTATGCGTATTTGAGTTATATGGTTGGTTACCGAATGTTGTTCTGAGTCCCGGATGAGATCACGGACATCACGAGGGTTTCCGGAATGGTCCGGAAATGAAGATTGATATATAGGATGACCTCATTTGATTACCGGAAGGTTTTCGGAGTTACCGGGAATGACGAATGGGTTCCGGGAGTTCACCGGGGGGGGGGGGGGCAACCCACCCCGGGGAAGCCCATAGGCCTTGGGGGAGACACACCAGCCCTTAGTGGGCTGGTGGGACAGCCCACAAGTGGTCTATGCGCCAAGAGAAGAAAAATCAAGAGGAAAAGAAAAAAAAAGGAGGAGGTGGGAAGGGAGGAGGACTCCCTCCCACCAAACCTAGTCCAACTCGGTTTGGGGGGGGAGAGTCCGACCCCTTGGCTCGGCCGACCCCCTTGAGGGTCCTTGGACCCCAAGGCAAGGCCCCCTCCCTCCCACCTATATATACGGAGGTTTTAGGGCTGATTTGAGACGACTTTTCCACGGCAGCCCGACCACATACCTCCACGGTTTTTCCTCTAGATCGCGTTTCTGCGGAGCTCGGGCGGAGCCCTGCTGTGACAAGGTCATCACCAACCTCCGGAGCGCTGTCACGCTGCCGGAGAACTCTTCTACCTCTCCGTCTCTCTTGCTGGATCAAGAAGGCCGAGATCATCGTCAAGCTGTACGTGTGCTGAACGCGGAGGTGCCGTCCGTTCGGTACTATATCGTGGGACTGATCGCGGGATTGTTCGCGGGGCGGATCGAGGGACGTGAGGATGTTCCACTACATCAACCGCGTTCTCTAACGCTTCTGCTGTATGGTCTACGAGGGTACGTAGATCAGTCATCCCCTCTCGTAGATGGACATCACCATGATAGGTCTTCGTGCGCATAGGAAAATTTTTGTTTCCCATGCGACGTTCACCAACAGTTTTTGCAGTGGAGATATTAGTCTCACTATTGACTTTCAATGCGAAGTTTGATGTTGAAATGATTAGCTTGGGGATCCCACACAAAGGCCTGACTCCTTTGGGAGGGTCCTTGTCGATTTTTAGGCTCCTCCAGCCACTTCTAGTAGATGTATGTACCCATACATGATATGATTCCACTTGTTGATTGTATGACTTTGAGTGTTGGGTCATGTGACCCCCTATTTGTAATATCACACTATGTTGGCTCTTATTGGTCTTTAATTACACTTTGAGTCATAGAGTTGTGTTGTAATGCCATGTTGTATCTACACATATCATGCATATTGCGTGTATGTTTTTAAAAGCATTGTATATGAAGGATTCGATACCTAGTTGTGTGGCTTTGGTAACCCTCACTACAGGGAAATGCCTCGTGCTTCAACCGGGCCATGGTAGCTTGCCAGTGCTCCATACACATTGATTGACCGGCGTGTATCCTTCTTTGCTGCAGTGTGTGTTCCCATGGGGAAATGCCACATGTTGTAATGGAGTCCATGTAACCGTCTATGACTCGTCTACTCTCAGTTGATGACATAAATGTCTCACAGTGTAATGGAGTCCGTGTAGCTATACATATGTGAACTTGGCTTTATAAATTATAACTAGTCATGTCGACCCAGATTCTCTGACATATGTTTGCTAGAGGTACATTCATATACGTGAGCCAGAAGATGCAAACAGTTCTAGCCAAGATAAGGTGACAACCGTGGATTTTATCGTGCGTGAGGGCACAAAGTGATATGAATTGTTACATGATAGATTTTTATGGCTAAGGATCGGGTTCCCGACAATCTTTCGCCAACCTTTAGTAAAGTCACTCGTTGCACTCCCACCCCTAGTATATAAACTGCAAGCTAGGCCATAGCCGCATCCATCATCCCCCACTCACTTCCTCCTCTCTACATGACTCCAAGCTGTTGGGGAAGGTTGTATGGGAAACAAAAAAATTCCTACGCACACGCAAGACCTATCCATGGTGATGATCATGTACGAGAGGGGAGATCGGATCCACATACCTTTGTAGATCGCTAAGCTGGAAGCATTAAGAAAGGCAGTTGATGTAGTTGAACATCTTCGCCATCCAAATCGCAAGCCATCCCACGAACTCCGTCCCAATCTAGCACCAAACGGATGACACCTCGGCGTTCAGCACACGTACAACTCGATGACGATCTCCGCCTTCTTGATCCTGCAAGAGGGGCAGAGAGGTAGATGAGTTCTCCGGCAGCACGACGGCGTGGTGGTGGTGGTGGTTAACTAATCCAGCAGGGCTTCGCCAATCTATGATGAACTAATCTAGACGAGGGAGACGATCTATGGAGGAGAGGGCAGTGCTGCGGCAACAAAAGTCCTTCCCTGGCGCTTAGGAATTCTTCTTGTTACTTCTATGATTTGCGTTGGTTTTTCCCTTGAAGAGGAAAGGGTGATGCAGCACAGGAGCAGTAAGTATTTCCCTCAGTTTGAGGACCAAAGTATCAATCCAGAAGGGGAGCCTCGTCAAGTCCAAAGTACCCGCGCAAAAACAAACAAACTTGCACCCAACGATTCAAAGGGGTTGTCAATCCCTTCAAGATTGTTTACAAAAGTGAGATCTGAAGGCGGAAAGTGCAACGAAGTAAAAAGTGTAAGGCTGAAAATATGGCGTGGAGTAGACCCTGGGGGCCATAGTGTTCACTAGAGGCTTCTCTCATAATAGCAAATATCACGGTGGGTGAACAAATTACTGTCGAGCAATTGATAGAACTGCGAAAAGTCATGACGATATCTAAGGCAATGATCTAGCATATAGGCATCACGTCCGAGACAAGTAGACCGATACTTTCTTCATCTACTACTATTACTCCACACATCGACTGCTATCCAGCATGCATCTAGTGTATTGAGTTCATGATGAACAGAGTAACGCTTTAAGCAAGATGACATGATGTAGAGGGATAATCTCAAACCAATGGTGAAAACCCCATCTTTTTACCCTTGATGGCAACAACATGATACGTTCCTCGCTAACCCTTCTGTCACTAGGTGAGGTCACCGCACGGTATGAACCCAAAACCAAGCACTTCTCCCATTGCAAGAATCATAGATGTACTTGGCCAAATAAAACCCACAACTCAAAGAGAATTACAAGGATATGAAATCATGCATAATAGAGATCAGAAGAGACTCAAATAAGATTCATAGATAATCTAATCATAAATCCACAATTCATCGGATCTCGACAAACACACCGCAAAAGAAGATTAGATCGGATAGATCTCCATGAAGATCATGGAGAACTTTGTATTGAAGATCGAAGAGATGGAAGAAGCCATCTAGTTACTAGCTATGGACCCGTAGGTCTATTGTGAACTACTCATGCATCATCAGAGAGGTCATGGTGTTGATGGAGAAGCCTTCCATGTCCGAATCCCCCCCTCCAGCAAGGCACCAGGACGTGCCCCAGATGGGATCTTGTGGAGACAGAAGCTTGCGGCGGCGGAAAAGTGATTACGAAGCTCCCCTGATTTTTTGTGGAATTTTTGGGGATATATAAACGCAAACCCTAGGGCAGATGTGCCCTAGGGAGCCTACAAGCCTGGACGGCGTGGGCCCCCCTGGCCGTGCCATGAGGGCTTGTGGGGTCCCTGAGGACCCCCTGCCTTGGTTCTCAAGTCTCCCGATCTTCTTCCGTTCTGTAAAAAATCTTTTCGGAAGTTTTATTCCGTTTGGACTCCGTTCAAAATCCTCCTCTGAAAGGGGTCAAAAACATGGAAAAAACAGGAACTGACACTTGGCACTGGATTAATAAGTTAGTCCCAAAAAATAAATAAAAGGCATGCAAAACATCCAATGTTTGACAAGATAATAGCATGAAACCATAAAAAATTATAGATACGTTGGAGATGTATCAAGCATCCTGAAGCTTAACTCATGCTCGTCCTCGAGTAGGGCAGTGATAAAGAATGAACTTTTGATGTGGAATGCTACCTAGCATAGTTGTGCTTTGCAACTTCTTTTATGTGGCATGAACGTTCAGATCCGTAAGTTTAAAAACAATAGTTTTCTATTGACATGAAAATAGTAATACTTCAAGCGAACTAGCAAAGTAGTCATGAACTTTCAAAATAACAAGGCCAAAGAAAGTTATCCCTACAAAATCATATAGTCTGGCTATGCTCCATCATCCTCACACAACTAATGTAAATCATGCACAACCCCGGAATTGGCCAAGTAATTGTTTTCGCACTCTTACTTTCTCAAACTTTTTATAACTATCACGCAATACATGAGCACGAGCCATGGATATAGCACTATAGGTGGAATAGAGTGTGGTGGTGGTTGTGAGACAAAAAGGAGGAGATGGTCACATTGACTCGGCGTATCAATTGGCTATGGAGATGACCATTAATCGATATGAACGTGAATGAGTAGGGATTTCCATACAAGAGATGCACTAGAGCTATAAGTATGTGAAACCTCAAAAGGAAAACTAGTGGGTGTGCATCGAACTTGCTTGCTCATGAAGACCTAGGGCAATTTTGAGGAAGCCCATCACTGGAATATACAAGCCAAGTTATATAAAAGTTTCCCACTAGCATATGGTAGTGACAAAGCAAGAAGCTCTCAATCATGAAGAACATGGTGCTAATATGAATCACAAGTGTGGAAAAAGATAGTAGCATTGTCCCTTCTCTCTTTTTCTCTCATTTTGTTTATTTGGGCTCTTAGGCCTCTCTTTTTTCTCTTTTCTCTTTTTTTTGTTTTTGGGCTCTTTGGCCTCTCTTTTTTCTCACATGGGACAATGCTCTAATAACGATGATCATCACACTTTTAGTTACTCAAAGCTCAAAAATCACAATGATGATGACTCCATAGGAAATGCCTCCGGCAGTGTACCGGGATGTGCAACGATCTAGTATGATCATGCAATGGCAATATAAGAGTGACGACACGAGTCATGAGACGGAACGGTGGTAGTTGCATGACAATATATGTCGGAATGGCTATGAAAATGCCATAGTAGGTAGGTATGGTGGCTGTTTTGAGGAAGGAATTTGGTGGGTTTGTGCACCGGCGAGAATTTGCCGCACTAGAGAGGCTAGCAATGGTGAAAGGTGAAAGTGCATCTAATCCATGGACTCAACATTGGTCATAAAGAACTCACATACTTGCTGCGAAAGTTTTTATTAGTAATCGAAACAAAAGTGCTAAGCGCATACTCCGAGGGGAAGGGTTGGTAGGTGTAAACCATCGCGCGATCCCGACCTCAACACAAAGGATGACAATCAGTAGATCAATTATGCTCCGACTTCCTAACATAGCGGTTCACCATACGTGCATGCTACGGGAATCACTAACTTCAACACAAGTATTTCTAGATTCACAACACCCTACTAACATAGCTTTTAATATTCCCGAATCCATGTCTCAAAACTAATTGAGAGGAATCGAAATTTTCTTTCTACTCAATGCACATGAAGATGGAAGTTTTTGCATCCCCTTTGGGTACCTAGCACATGGAACTACTTTCATAGCATAAGCCAACTACCAAATCACGCACCGCCGTGCTCTAAAGATATAAGTGAAGCACAAGAGCAAAAGTATGTAGCTCAAAAGATATAAGTGAAGCACTACAGCAAAAGTATCTAGCTCAAAAGATATAAGTGAAGCACTATGAGCATTCTAGCAAAATTACGATGAGTGTGTGTCTCTCTCTCTCTCAAAAAGGTGTGCAGCAAGGATGATTGTGACAAAAAAAATCCTATGAGACAAGACGCTCCAAGGAAAACACATATCATGTGGTGAATAAAAATATAGCTCCAAGTAATGTTACCGATGGATTGAAGACGAAAGAGGGGATGCCTTCCAGGGGCATCCCCAAGCTTAGGATCTTTGGTGTCCTTGAATTTGGCTTGGGGGGCCTTGGGCATCCCCAAGCTTGAGCTCTTTCCACTCCTTATATCTTTGTCCATGAGAACGTCACCCAAAACTTGAAAACTTCACAACACAAAACTTAAACAGAAACTTGTGATAACATTAGTACAAGAAAGCAAACTACCACTTCTTTTGGTACTGTAGCAAACTTGAATTCCATCCATATTGATTATGGGCTACTGTATTCTCACTTTTCCATGGCTATTACTCACCGATACTAACCATAGTTTCATCAAAACAAGCAACCAACTCAATAAAAACAGAATATTTCAAAAGCAGACCAGTCTGTAGCAATCTGTATACTTCGTATACCTCTTGTATCTCAAAAAATCTGAAAAATTACGACGGTCTAGGAAAAAAGCAATCAGCGGCAAAAAGAATCAACTCAAAAGCTCTTTCTGAAAAAAAAATCATCTCGTGAGCAAAAAGTTTCTGTCTTTTTCCAGCAAGATCGAACAACCATTACCAACACCAATCATAAAGGTTTTGCTTGGCTCAAACACAAAAAGAAACACAAAAAACACAATCACAATAGAATTGTGAAAGTGTGGACGCAACAAAAACATAAAGAAAAAAGATAAATTCATTGGGTTGCCTCCCAACAAGCGCTATTGTTTAACTCCCTTAGCTAGGCATTGATAAATCAATGATGCTCACACAAAAGACAAGAATTGAAGCACAACGAGAGCATCATAAAGCATGTGAAAATCACATCTAAGTCTAACATACTTCCTATGCATAGGCATTTTATAGGAAAATAGATTGTCAAGACAACCAATAGTTGCCATATGCAAGGAAGAAGAAAGAGACAATAGCAATCTCCACATAACGAGAGGTAATTTGGTAACATGAAAGTTTCTACCAAAATATTTTCCTCTCTCATAGCAATTACATGTGGGATCATAATCATATCCAACAATATAGCTATCACATAGGATAGTCTTTCCATGATCCACATGCGTGCAAAGTTGACACTCTTAAAAAATAGTGGGATTATCATCAACTAAAGTCATGACATCTCCAAACCCACTTTCAATAATATTGCAAATATCATATTCATCATGAGGCCTAATTTTTTTTTCAAGATCATAAGAAAAATCATCGCCCCACTCATGATCATTGCAACAAGTAGTGGATAAAGCTTAGGGTTTTGCATATTTTTAGTATGATTGTCACTAATAGAATATATAGTGAAACCATTGCAATCATGCTTTTCATCCAAGGAGCCCTTGTGAATCACTTCATAAATTTCTTCCCCACAATTTTCAGATTCACGCATCTCAAGCAAAACTCCATAAAGATAGTCAAGTGCACTCAACTCACTTGCAATTGGATCAACATAATTGGATCTCTTAAAGAGATTAGCAAGTGGATGAGGATCCATATCACTAGATTTTCACCAAGCGAAGATGCAAGCATATTGAAGGCACATGGCACACAAGTGAACCGAAACCAAGCGAGATAAAAGGGCAAACGAAAAAGGCAAACGAAAAAGGCAAAATGTTGAAGTGGGGGAGAGGAAAACAAGAGGCAACTGGCAAACAAAGTAAATGCAAGAGATGAGTTTGCGACACCTACTTGGATGAGTTCTTGACTTGATCTTCCTCCACGGCAACGGTGCCAGAAATTCATCTGCTGCAACAACAAAAGTCCTTCGCTCGCGCTTAGGAATTCTTCTTGTTACTTATCTGATTTGCATTGGTTTTTCCCTTGAAGAGGAAAGGGTGATGCAGCACAGGAGCAGTAAGTATTTCCCTGAGTTTGAGAACCAAGGTATCAATCCAGAAGGAGGGCCTCGTCAAGTCCAAAGTACCTGCGCAAAAACAAACAAACTTGCACCCAACGCTTCAAAGGGGTTGTCAACCCCTTAAAGATTGTTTGCAAAAGTGAGATCTAAAGGCGGAAAGTGCAACGAAGTAAAAAGTGTAAGGCTGAAAATATGGTGTGGAGTAGACCCTGGGGGCCATAGTGTTCACTAGAGGCTTCTCTCATAATAGCAAATATCACGGTGGGTGAACAAATTACTGTCGAGCAATTGATAGAACCGCGCAAAGTCATGAGGATATCTAAGGCAATGATCTAGCATATAGGCATCACGTCCGAGACAAGTAGACCGATACTTTCTGCATCTACTACTATTACTCCACACATCGACCGCTATCCAGCATGCATCTAGTGTATTGAGTTCATGACGAACAAAGTAACGCTTTAAGCAAGATGACATGATGTAGAGGGATAATCTCAAACCAATGATGAAAACCCCATCTTTTTACCCTTGATGGCAAGAACACGATACGTGCCTCGCTACCCCTTCTGTCACTGGGTGAGGTCACCGCACGGTATGAACCCAAAACCAAGCACTTCTCCCATTGCAAGAATCATAGATCTAGTTGGCCAAACAAAACCCACAACTCGAAGAGAATTACAAGGATATGAAATCATGCATAAGAGAGATCAAAAGAAACTCAAATAAGATTCATAGATAACGGATCATAAATCCACAATTCATCGGATCTCGACAAACACACCGCGAAAGAAGATTACATCGGATCGATCTCCATGAAGATCATGGAGAACTTTGTATTGAAGATCCAAGAGAGAGAAGAACCCAACTAGTTACTAGCTATGGACCCGTAGGTCTATGGTGAACTACTCACGCATCATCGGAGAGGTCATGGTGTTGATGGAGAAGCCTTTCGTGTGCGAATCCCCCCTCCGGCAGGGCACCAGGACGTGCCCAGATGGTAACTTGCGGAGACAGAAGCTTGCGGCGGCGGAAAAGTGATTACGATGCTCCCCTGATTTTTTGTGGATTTTTTGGGGATATATATGCGCAAACCCTAGGGCAGACGTGGCCCAGGGAGCCCACAAGCCTGGACGGCGCGGGCCCCCTGGCCGCGCCATGAGGGCATGCGGGGTCCCTAAGGACCGCCTGCCTTGGTTCTCAAGTCTCCCGATCTTCTTCCGTTCCAGAAAAAATCTTTTCGGAAGTTTTATTCCGTTTGGACTCCGTTCAAAATCCTTCTCTGAAAGGGGTCAAAAACATGGAAAACACAGGAACTGGCACTTGGCACTGGATTAATAAGTTAGTCCCAGAAAATAAATAAAAGGCATGCAAAACATCCAAAGTTTGATGAGATAATAGCATGAAACCATCAAAAATTATAGATACGTTGGAGACGTATCAGGTAGCACGTGGCTTGTTTGATGTTGTATTCCCTCAAAACCTCCACTATATATAGGAGGAATAGGAGGGAGGGCTACCTTTCCTCCTACTCCAAGGAGGAGGGTTTGGCTGAGCCAAGGGAGGAGAGTCTTCCTCCAATTTGGTTTGCTGGACTCCCTTCGTACTTGGCCACCTCCTTCCTGTTTTCCTTTTCCTTTTATTTTTGCACCTTGGCCGAAAATAGGTTTATTGGGTTGTACGCACCAGCCCCCTAGGGGCTGGTGCGCCACCTCTATGCCTATTAGGTCCTCTCCAGGGTGGGTGGCCCCTCCCGGTAATACCCCGGAACCCCTTCTTCACTCCCGGTACTTTACCGGTAAATTCCAAAATATTTCCAGAAGTGAAATGCAACTTTCCTATATATCAACCTTTACCTAAACACCATTCTGGAGCTCCTCGTGACATTCGGGATCTCATCCAGGACTCCGAAATTTTTTCGGCCACCAACATACATAACTCAATAATACCAAAACTTCACCAAACCGTAAGTGTGCAGACCCTGCGGGTTCAAGAACTTTGCAGACATGACGTGAGACACTCTTCGGTCAATAACCAATAGCAGGACCTGGATGTCCATATTGCCTCCTACATATTCTATGAAGATCTTTATCGGTTGAACATCTACGTCAATGATTCAGTTAATCCCGTATAACATTCCCTTTGTCCTTCGTTATGTTACTTGCCCGAGATTTGATCGTCGGTATCTCTATACCTATTTCAATCTTGTTACCGACAATTCTCTTTACTCGTTCCATAATACAAAATCACATGGCCAAATCTTTAGCCACATTGCTTGCAAGGCTTTTTTGTGATGTTGTATTACCGAGTTGGCCCCGAGATACCTCTCCGTCATACGGAGTGACAAATCCCAGTCTTAATCCATGCTAACTCAACGCACACCTTCGGAGATACCTACATAGAACCTTTATAGTCACCTAGTTGCGTTGCGACATTTTATACACACAAGGCATTCCTCCGTTGTGAGTGAATTACATGATCGCATGTTCATAGGAATGTATACTTGACATGCAGAAAAGAGTAGCAATGAAATAACACAATCACATGCTACGTTCATAGTTTGGGTCTTGCCCATCACATCATTCTCCTAAGGATGTGATCCCGTTGTCAAGTGACAACACTTGTCTATGGCTAGGAAACATTAGCCATCTTTGACGAACGACCTAGTCAACTAGACGCTTACTAGGGAAAGTATTTTGTCTATGTATCCACACATGTATTTGTGTTTCCATTCAATACAATTATAGCATGTATAATAAACGATTATCTTGAAACAGGAAATATAATAATAACAATTTTATTATTGCCTCTAGGGGATATTTCCAACACAAGCATGACCTCCTCAAGCCCCAAAGACTTTTGGGACAACCTCTCACATGAGAAGAAAAAGGATATCGACGTCATTGGAGTTAGTTAGCTGGCCGACAAGATTACATCCAATGGAGGGCTCGACCAAGGACAAGCCGGTGCCACCCTCCTTGCCGGTACATGTCGGCATGATCAAGGGAGAGACCCAAGCCCACTACACGGACATGGTGCTAGAGGAGTGTGATACGTCCATTTTGCATCATGTTTTCATGTTGATATTTATCGCTTCTTGGGCTGTTATTTCACTTCACGGTACAATTCTTATGCCTTTTCTCTCTTATTTTGCAAGGTTTACATGAAGAGGGAGAATGCCGACAACTGGAATTCTGGCCTGAAAGCGAAGCAAAGTTGAGATACCTATTCTACGCAACTCCAAACGTCGTAAAAATCAACGAGGATTTATTTCCGGATTTATAAAAATTACTGGGCCGAAGAAGTGCTAGAGGGGCACCAGGGGTTGGCCACAAGCCTGCACGGCGCGGCCACGCCCCCCCCCCCCAGGCCGCGCCATGAGGGCTTGTGGGCAGCCTGCTGGCCCACTTGTCCCCCTCTTTTTCTATATGAAGGGTTTCGTCCAGGAAAAAATCAGGAGGAGATTTTTCGTGGATTCGCCGGCCCCACGAGGCGGAACTTTAGCAGAACCAATCGAGAGCTCCGGCAGGACGATGTTGCCGGGGAAACTTCCATCCCGGAGGGGGAAATCGTCGCCATCGTCATCACCAACACTCCTCTCATCGGAGGGGACTCGTCACCATCAACATCTTGATCAGCACCATCTCATCTCCAAACCCTAGTTCATCTCTTGTAACCAATCTCCGTCTCACGACTCTGATTGGTACTTGTAAGGTTGCTAGTAGTGTTGATTACTCTTTGTAGTTGATGCTAGTTGGATTACTTGGTGGAAGAGTTTATGTTCAGATCCTTGATGCTACTCATTACCTCTCTGGTCAAGCATATGAATATGCTTTGTGAGTAGTTACTTTTGTTCCTGAGGACATGGGATAAGTCATGCTATAAGTAGTCATGTGAATTTGGTATTCGTTCGGTAATTTGATATGTTGTATGTTGTTTTTCCTCTAGTGGTGTCATGTGAACGTCGCCTACATAACACTTCATCATTATTTGGGCCTAGAGGAAGGCATTGGGAAGTAGTAAGTAGATGATGGGTTGCTAGAGTGACAGAAGCTTAAACCCTAGTTTATGCGTTGCTTCGTAAGGGGCTGATTTGGATCCACTAGTTTAATGCTATGGTTACACTTTGTCTTAATTCTTCTTTCATAGTCGTGGATGCTTGCGAGAGGGGTTAATCATAAGTGGGATGCTTGTCCAAGTAAGGGCAGTACCCAAGCGCCGGTCCACCCACATATCAATCTATCAAAGTAACAACGCGAATCATATGAACAAGATGAAAACTAGCATGACAGAAATTCCCGTGTTTCCTCGGGAGCGTTTTTTCTCCTATAAGACTTTGTACAGGCTTGTCCCTTGCTACAAAAGGGATTGGGCCAGTTTGCTGCACCGTTGCTAATTTTGTTACTTGTTGCTCGACACGAATCATCTCACCACACAATCACTTGTTACCGACAATTTCAGTGCGTGCAGATTTTACCTTGCTGAAATCCAGTTGTCAGATCCTTCTGCTCCTCGTTGGGTTCGACACTCTTACATATGGAAAGGACTACGATTGATCCCCTATTCATCAGAGTGGGAGGCCGCTTTCTGTAAGGTACGTGCTGATTGGCCTAAAACCCCTCCTCCTTGACGAGCATGGAAGCGTGGAGGAGAAACTCGTCGCCGGCATTGCCATAGTATCGGACATAGACGTGGACGAGCAGGAGGCACTGGTCGAATCCTATCACACCTCTCATGAAATCTACCACGACCGATGGCGGTACATCTTGTATTAGGAGGATTTACAAGCGACATACAAAGATATGGTTGCGGCAGTGTATGAGGTGTAGTCAAGAGCAATGAGGAGGATGGCTTCGCCTACTTTACCATGGTCTCTCCTTGCTTCCACAACCATGAAGCCGACACGTCCGCCAGTAATGCCGACATTAAGGAAGAGTAGGTCATGGGATGGCGACGGTGCTTGGGTCCCAGCAAGGCGAGTGCTTGTTGATAGAGTCCTGGACTAGGAGGTACTCACCATGTCGTCTCCCAACCAGGTGGGTTGGGCCGAGGACCCCATGGCAGTTCATTAGCGGGTCACTTTGGGTAGACCATGGCGCATACAAGGGATATTCCACAAGACTTGACATAAAGGATAAAGACTCCACTCCAACAATGTAGCGACTAGGACTCCTATTATTCTAGGCCTCCGGTGCATTATATAAACTGAGGCTAGGATAGTCGATAGATCATCTCATATTGAGACAAAGTCATTCATACACGTTCTCGAGGTAGACTAGCCTGTACTCTAAAGCCATCCACAATCAATACAAGAAAGCATGACATAGAGTTTTACCTCTTCGAGAGCGCATGAAACAGGGTAAACATCGTGAACCCTTGTGTCCTATTACCATCATGACAAGATCACCATCTTGGGTCCCCTATCTGAGATCCATCAGATTTGATTCCTTGATTGGGAGCCAATGCAGGTACTCTGGTAGTTGTAGTGGTGTGATAGGAATTCAGATAGGCTCTGGCACAATCTACGCATTGCAACATATCTTTCTCACCAACTCGGCTAGTCACCTCGGCAAGGCCAAGGACTATGCTCATGTGGGATCTATGAGAGATAACTGGCGTCTCCATCAACATCAACTTTGATCTCAACGAAAATCATGGAAAATAGTTCATGGAGCTTGATATGTCTCCAACGTATCTATAATCTTTGATTGTTCCATGTTGTTATATTATAATTCTTGGATGCTGTATGATCATTTTATAGCAATTTTGTATCATTTTATTGACATAATGCCTAGTGCCAGTTGCTCTATTTTGCTATTTTTCCTTTCCAGAAAATCAATACCACATGAAGTCCAAATGCCACAAAATGTTTTGGAGATGTTTTTGGACCAGAAGGAAACTTGAGGATGAATGATGTTCACCAGGGGAGGCCCAGGCGGCCCACTGGGAACCAGGGCGCGCATAGGGCCCCTGCGCGGTGTGGTGGGTAGTGGGGTCCTGAGTCGCATCCTCTACTGCCTCTGAGCTCTATAAATACCCCAATATTCCGGAAACCCTAGAGGAGTCGACGAAAAATTGTTTCACCCGCCGCAAGTTCCAGAATCCTCAAAACCAATCTAGAGCCTGTTCCTAAGAGGAACACATTCATAGAAAGGTTCATCATCCTCATTGCTGCACCTCTGATGACGCGTGAGTAGTTCATATCATACCTACGGGTCCGTATGCAGTAGCTAGATGGATATCTCTCTTGTTTTGCTTCTCAATACAATGGTCTCTTGGAGATCTATTTGATGTAACTCATTCTTTTGTGGTGTGTTTGTTGGGATCCGATGAATTGTGAATTTATGATTAGATCGATGAAATTATATACATTCTTGATTATTACAGCCTCGTATTTCTTCTCTGATATTTCGGTTTTGTCATGACAACTTGATCTTTTTATCTTGCAAAGGGAAGAGGTGCTTTGTGATAGGTTCGATCTTGCAGTGCTCAATCTCACTGACAGAAAGATACATGACATGCATGTATCATTGCTATTAAGGATAAAATGACGGGGTCTATTCCTACATGAATAGATCTTGTCAACATCATGTCATCGTTCTTAAAGCATTACTCCGTTCCTCCAAGAACTTAATACACTACGTGCATGCTGGATTGCGGTCGATGTGTGGAGTAATAGAAGTAGATGCAGGCAGAAGTCGGTCTACTTGTCTTGTACGTGATGCCTATATACATGATCATTATCTTGGATATTAGCATAATTATTTTCTCTTCTATCAATTGCCAAACAGTAATTTGGCTACCCACCGTTTGCTATTTTCTCGAGAGAAGGTACTAGTGAAACCTAAGCCCCCTGGGTCTATTCTACATCATTTATTTGCAATCTCTACTTTGCTATTCGCGTTTACATTTGATTTGCTATTTTAATTTCAGATAAAATTATAGAAAAACCCAAGAAATACCTTGCTGCATTTTATTTTGCATCACTTTATTTTCCTCTATCAATTTATCTTTTCACGTTTCCCATGAGGGATTTACAAACCCTATACGCGTTGGGTTGGGAGAATTTATTATTTGTTTGTAGGTACCGCTTACATAGTCTTGTGGATCTTCTTACACGATTGATACCATGGTTTCATAACTGAGGGGAAATACTTGTCGTCGTTGTCCTACATCACCCTTTAAGCTTGGAGGGAAACCAACGCAAATAAGCGGGAAGTCAAGATTTCTAGCGCCGTTGTCGGGAAAGATCAAGTCAAGATCTCACATACAAACTCTCATCTCCTTACAATTACAGTATCTGCCATTTGCCTCTTGTTTTCCTCTCCCCGTATTCTACAAAGTTTTTACAAAAATTACAAAAGTATTTTCCATTTGCCTTTTCTTGCTTGCTTGCTTCTATTGCCTTCATGTCAACACTCCAAAACATAAAATAAACACGAAAGGTAAAGACATATGGATCCTCATCCACTTGCTAATGTTTTCAACAGATCTAATTATCTTGAGCCAATTTCTAGTGAGTTGAGTTCTCTTGATTATTTTTGTGAAGTTTTGCTTGAAAATCGTGAATCTGAATATTGTGATGAAGTGCTAAAAGAAGAAATTTATAAAGTGATTCATTATATCTCCTTGAATGAAAAGCATGATTGGGATGATGTTGTTATAAATTAAATTAATGTGAGTTGTGCTAATAATATGCAAAACTACAAGATTGGGGATGGCAATTTTTTCATGTCCACTTCTGATTGTAATGATCATGATTGAGGTGATGCTAATTATTATCTTCAAAATTTATTTAATCCTCATGATGAATATGATATTGATAATAATGTTTGCAATAGTATTAAAAGTGGGTTTGGAGGAGCATTAAATTTACGTAATAATGATCCCAATATTTTGGAGGATTATCTATCTCTTGAATTTCTTGATAAAAGTTGGTTTGGAGAGCTCATGACTTTAGTTAATGTTAATCTGACTACCTTGGAAGATTATAAGACTTTTATGCACGTGGATCATCAAGAGAATATTTTATGTGATAGGTATATATTTGAATTTGAATATGATACTACATGTAATTATTATGAGAGAGGGAAATATGGCTATACAAATATTCAAGTTATTAAATGTGTTTGTTTCATGTTGAGATTGCAATTGTTTCATTATTATTCCATGCATATGTTAGATATTTCTTGTCTTGATAATTTGTTTGCTTATGATATACCTATGCATAGGAAGTATGTTAGACTTAAATGTGTTTGTTTGATGCTACATGATGCTCTCTTTGTGTTTCAACTATTATCTTTCACGCGAGCGTCAATAAAATCTCAAGCCTATCTTGATGGCTATATATAAAGAGGTTGTTGGGAGGCTACCCAATGAATAAAAAATCTCACTTTTTCTTTCTATTCTTGATTGTTTAAAAAATTATTCTACTCTTATGATTGTGTTTTTCATGTTTTAAGTGGTGTTTGTACCAAGTGAAGCCTTTAGGAACATGTTGGGTGATAGTTGCTTTGATCTTGTTGGGAAACAAAAAAAATCGCGTTCAGTGGAAAAAATTCTAAAACTCACAGAAGCATTGGAAGTGTATGAATGTTTCAAACAATATTGATATACAAATTCCGCACGCTGTACTAGTTTTTCAGAATTATTGGAGTTACACGAGTATCGGTAAAATTTGAATCTTTGCAGACTATTTTGTTTTTGAGAGATTCTATTTTCTTTGTGTTGTGTTCTTATTTTGATGATTCTAGGGTTTGTATCGGGGGTAAAAGCCATGGTAAATTTAGAATAAATTAGGTATAATGGAAAAAATTGGAATGGGTTTTCAATAGTACCTAAAGTAAAGTCTGGTTTTCTTATACTAACGGATCTCAAGAATGTTTTGCTGAGTTTTGTGTGATTGAAGTTTTAAAATTTTGGGGGAGATCACGATGGATGAAGGAATAAGGAGTGATAAAATCATAAGCTTGGGGATGCCCCATGGCACCGCAAGGTAATATCCAAAGAGTACCAAGCAACTAAGCTTGGGGATGCCCCGGAAGGCATCCCCTCTTTCTTCTAACAACCATTGGTAATTTTACATGGAGCTATATTTTTATTCATCACAGATCATGATTTTTGTTTGGAACATCTTGTATTATATGAGTATTTTCTTGCTTTTCTGGTTAGTTTGTCATAATAAACCTTGCTGGACCCACCTATTTGATAGAGCCAAATTATGCTATGATTTGTTAGAATCGCTTTTTATGCTTCACTTAAATTTTTTAGAGCCATGTAATTGTTGTAATACTTCACTTATACATTTTTGAGCAAGGTGGTTCTGTTATTTTAAAGAAATTTGCTCTCATGATTCACCTAGATTATTTTGAGAGTTAGTAGAAATTTTTAACAAATCATCTCTTGCTTCACTATATTATTTTGTGAGTTAAAAATTTTAAGGAAACTTGTGCTCTCATTCTTCTCTATTATTTGTCTGAGAGCTTATTATTTGCAATGCCAATTTTCTTTAAATGATATTAGTACCAAAGTGATAGATATCCAGGGGAGATATAATAAAAACTTTCATGAAGATCACTGGATGTTAAACTTGACTCTTTGCAACAGTTTTGCAATATGAATATGGTGATATGTCAGTTATCACAAGTAGAAAAGAGGGTTTTGGTCCACGGCCTGCAATCCAATTAGTCTCGGTTCATCCCTGAACCGGGACCTATGGTGTCATTGGTCCCTAATCGTGAGGCCAGTGCGCCACGCGGGCATCATGGGCTATTGGTCCCAGTTCGTGTCAACCCTTTGGTCTAGGTTCCAGACCAGAAGCAAGACCAATAGGCACGGACCGTTCGTATCCCCCTTTAGTCCCGGTTGGTGGATCAAACCGGCACCAGGTGGACCATTCGTATCCCCCTTTAGTCCCGGTTAGTAGAATAAACCGGGATGAAGTGGTGGTGGCAACCATTCGTATCACCCATTAGTCCCGGTTGGTGGCTCAACCCGGAACTAAAGGCCCAAACGATTTGCCTCCCGCTTCTCAAAAGCACAACCGAAGCAGAGTCTGTCGCCAATTCTCTGTTCTTCTCTTCTCTCGCTCTCCTCTCTTCTTCCCCTCTCTTCTTCCCCTCTCTTCTTCTCTTCTCTTCTTCCACCATGCCAACTCGCTTCGGAGAGGTGCTCGCACATGGCAAGACTAAGCTCGATTTCGTATACACGAACGAGAGTAGGGAGGTGCCGCATTTTCTTAGACAGTTGAAGGGACGGTGGCTTTACGCCACGGTGGGTCATGAGAAGCTCTTAGGGCTTGATATGCAGTACGCAGCCGATCAACGAGGTGTTTCCGTCATCCAACTATGTTTCAAACACCGTGTCTTGATCTTCCAATGGGAGAGGTATGTTTTGAGGCTTTCTTTGATCCAAGGTTATGAAATTTCATATATATGGTGATTTCTTTAGGTTCCATTGGATGGCAATTTGCAGTTTCTGTATATGTTCCATTGGATAGTTAATTGAGGGTTTCTTAATCAATTCATTGCATATGGAAATTGCATAGGATCGATAGCAATATGTTCCATTTTTGAATCCTATAAAGATCAATTTCTCTTTAGTTGTAGTCAAACAATTTTATGCGGCGTTCTTTGATCCAAGGTTATGAAAATTTCATATAGCTAGTGATCTCTCTAGGTTCCATTGGATAGCAATATGATATGTCAAAGTTATGAAAATTGCATATAGCTAGTGATCTCTCTAGGTTCCATTGGATAGCTATAGTAATCTCTCTAGGTTCCATTGGATAGCAATATGCAATATGTCTAGCTTGTTGCATATTTGCAAAACGATGGTAGAATATATATATATATATATATATATATATATATATATCATAGTTAATTTATAGTTTCTTGATCAATTCATAGGATAGCAATATGTTCCATTTGAATCCTAAAGATAATTTTCTCTTTAGTTGTAGTGACACATTTTTCCTTGTTGCAGTAGTATGTAACATTTGTTCCATGTTAATTTGTTGTTGTTGTAGTAGTGACAAGCATTATCCAGAACTCATGGACTTCCTCCGCAGCGGCATCAATTTTGCTACCATTGACATAAGGAACGACAAGCTGAAGATAGGCATAACTTCGGTATTGAGATACCAGTTGATTGCCTCATTGATCTCCAACAGGAATTCATGCTTCGACATGTCAGGACTTCGAAGGCTCATATGGCATCTCCTTGATTGACAAGGAGTATGGTGATATGAAGACCAAATTCCCAAAGTCTTAGCACAAACTTTGGGAGAGGACCCCACTTGACCGTATCAACATTGAGTATGCAGCAAAAGATGCATATGTTTCAAACGAGTTGTACTGCAAAATTCGAGTCGTCAACTATGGCCAGCGTCACCTCAGACAAGGTGGACATTCTGATTCAGACGATTCAGACGAGTAGTGTTCACAACGGAGAACAATTGTATATATATCTATGCTAGCTATTAGTATGTAATGTTTGGACTAGTATCATTATGTACTACTTGGACCAATTTATATATCACTAGTTTCTGTTTGTGCCATTATAGTTTCCAAATTTGAATGGTTTAGCCCTTTCTAACTTCATTTTCTACTTTTTAATGGTTTAGCCCTTTCTAACTTCATGGTATCATGCATTTCGACCACATATATATAGAAAAAGTCTTCAGTAGAAATAAGTTCGAAAAATGAAATCCCTTTTGTAACACATCTATTTTCGACCACATAATAATATTAAATAGCAAGAAAAAAAATCACTCAGAAATCTATTTTTTAGTAAATTTGTTCACAAAATAAAATAAATAAAGTGAAAAATGAAACATCCAGTTCAAATAAGTTCAAAAAAATGAAATCCCTTTTGTAAGAGATGAGTTTTTGTAAGAATCCCAAATACTTCGAAAGAGATTGTCCGATTTGTACACGAAGTGCATCCAGTTTTTGCCGCAACCCTCTCAACTTTTTAGCAAATGCTATGTGGGCGAAATGATGATACCATGCCAACTTCCAACCTATTTAGAGTTAATTTGTAGTGCTTTCGAATTTCTGGGCCATTTAGCTCAAAAAAATCAGTAAATGCATGAAAAGTACCAAATGAACTCAGAAAGTGTTGACAATTGACGATGTGGCCTTGAATAATGCATTTTCAACACACAAAAAGTCTTGGGGTTAAATAAGTTCAAAAAAATGAAATCCCTTTTGTAACAGATGAGTTCTCGTAAGAAACTCTCATACTTCGAAAGAGATTGTCCGATTTATACACGAAGTGCATCCATTTTGTTCCGCAACCCTCTCATCTTTTTAGCACATTCTATGTTTGTGAAATGATGATACCATGCCAACTTTCAACCTATTCAGAGTTCATTTGTAGTGCTTTTCAATTTCTGGTCCATTTAGCTCAAAAAAATCAGTAAATGCATGAAAAATACCAAATGCACTCACGAAGTGTTCAAAGTAGATGATGTGGCCTTGAATGGTGCATTTTGAACACACAAAAAGTCTTGAGTTCCAACAAGTTCAAAAAAATGAAATCCCTGTTGTAACAGATGAGTTTTCTTAGGAAACCCTCATACTTCGAAAGAGATTGTCCGATTTGTACACGAAGTGGATCGAGTTTTTTCCGCAACCCTCGCAAATTTTTAGCACATTCTATGTTTGTGAAATGATGATACCATGCAAACTTTCAACCTATTCGGATTTCATTTGTAGTGCTTTTCAATTTCTGGTCCATTTAGCTCAAAAAAAATCAGTAAATGCATGAAAAATACCAAATGAACTAGGAAAGTGTTGAATATTTATGATGTGGCCTTGAATGGTGCATTTTGAACACACACAAAAAGTCCTGAGTTCCAATAAGTTCAAAAAATGAAATCCCTTTTGTAACAGGCGAGTTTTCGTAAGAAACTGTGATGCTTCGAAAGAGATTGTCCGATTTGTACACGAAGTGCATCAAGTTTCTGCGGCAACCCTCTAAAGTTTTTAGAACATGCTATGTGGTTGAAATGATGATACGATGCCAAATTTCAACCTATTTATAGTTCATTTATAGTGCTTCTCAATTTCTGGGCCATTTAGCTCAAAAATATCAACAAATGCATGAAATATACCAAATGAACTCAGAAACTGTTGAAAATTAATGATGTGGCCTCGAATTGTGCCTTTCGAACACACAAAAACTCTTGAGTTCAAATAGGTTCAAAAATATGAAATCGCTTTTGTAACAGATGAGTTTTTGTAAGAAACTGTGATACTTCGAAAGAGATTGTTCGATTTGTACACGAAGTGCATCTAGTTTTTGCCGCAACCCTCTCAACTTTTTAGCACATGCTATGTGGGTGAAATGATTATACCATGCCAACTTTCAACCTATTCAGAGTTCATTTGTAGTGCTTTTCAATTTCTGGGCCATTTAACACAAAAAATAGTAAATGCATGAAAAATACCAAATGAACATAGAAAGTGTTGAAAATTGATGATGTGGCCTTGAATGTTGCATTTTGAACACACAAAAAGTCTTGAGTTCAAATAAGTTGAAAAAAAGAAATCCCTTTTGTAATAGATGCGTTTTCATAAGAAATCGTGATATTTCGAAAGAGATTGTCCGATTTGTACATGAAGTGCATCTAGTTTTTGCTGCAACCCTCTCAACTTTTTAGCACATGCTATGTGGGTGAAATGATCATACCATGCCAACTTTCAACCTATTCAGAGTTCATTTGTAGTGCTTTTCAATTTCTGGGCGACTTAGCTCAAAAAAATCAGAAAATACATGAAAAATACCAAATGAACATAGGAAGTGTTGAAAATTGATGATGTGGCCCTGAATGGTGTATTTTGGACACACAAAAAGTCTTGAGTTGAAATAAGTTCAAAAAAATGAAATCCCTTTTGTACCACATGAATTTTCGTAACAAACCCTCATACTTCGAAAGAGATTGTCCTATTTGTACACGAAGTGCATCCAGTTTTTGCCGCAACCCTCTAAATTTTTTACCATAGGCTATGTGGGTGTAGTGATGATAACATCCCAACTTCCAACCTATTCGGAGTTCATTCGTAGTGCTTTTCAATTTCTTGGCCATTTAGCTCAAAAAATTTAGTAAATGCATGAAAAATACCAAATGCACTCACGAAGTGTTCAAAGTAGATGATGTGGCCTTGAATGGTGCATTTTGAACACACAAAAAGTCTTGAGTTCCAACAAGTTCAAAAAAATGAAATCCCTGTTGTAACAAATGAGTTTTCGTAGGAAACCCTCATACTTCGAAAGAGATTGTCCGATTTGTACACGAAGTGGATCGAGTTTTTTCCGCAACCCTCGCAACTTTTTAGCACATTCTATGTTTGTGAAATTGATGATACCATGCAAACTTTCAACCTATTCAGATTTCATTTGTAGTGCTTTTCAATTTCTGGTCCATTTAGCTCAAAAAAAAATCAGTAAATGCATGAAAAATACCAAATGAACTAGGAAAGTGTTGAATATTTATGATGTGGCCTTGAATGGTGCATTTTGAACACACACAAAAAGTCCTGAGTTCCAATAAGTTCAAAAAATGAAATCCCTTTTGTAACAGGCGAGTTTTCGTAAGAAACTGTGATGCTTCGAAAGAGATTGTCCGATTTGTACACGAAGTGCATCGAGTTTCTGCGGCAACCCTCTAAAGTTTTTAGAACATGCTATGTGGTTGAAATGATGATACGATGCCAAATTTCAACCTATTTATAGTTCATTTATAGTGCTTCTCAATTTCTGGGCCATTTAGCTCAAAAATATCAACAAATGCATGAAATATACCAAATGAACTCAGAAACTGTTGAAAATTAATGATGTGGCCTCGAATTGTGCCTTTCGAACACACAAAAACTCTTGAGTTCAAATAGGTTCAAAAATATGAAATCCCTTTTGTAACACATGAGTTTTTGTAAGAAACTGTGATACTTCGAAAGAGATTGTTCGATTTGTACACGAAGTGCATCTAGTTTTTGCCGCAACCCTCTCAACTTTTTAGCACATGCTATGTGGGTGAAATGATTATACCATGCCAACTTTCAACCTATTCAGAGTTCATTTGTAGTGCTTTTCAATTTCTGGGCCATTTAACACAAAAAATAGTAAATGCATGAAAAATACCAAATGAACATAGAAAGTGTTGAAAATTGATGATGTGGCCTTGAATGTTGCATTTTGAACACACAAAAAGTCTTGACTTCAAATAAGTTGAAAAAAAGAAATCCCTTTTGTAATAGATGCGTTTTCATAAGAAATCGTGATATTTCGAAAGAGATTGTCCGATTTGTACATGAAGTGCATCTAGTTTTTGCTGCAACCCTCTCAACTTTTTAGCACATGCTATGTGGGTGAAATGATGATACCATGCCAACTTTCAACCTATTCAGAGTTCATTTGTAGTGCTTTTCAATTTCTGGGCGACTTAGCTCAAAAAAATCAGAAAATACATGAAAAATACCAAATGAACATAGGAAGTGTTGAAAATTGATGATGTGGCCTTGAATGGTGTATTTTGGACACACAAAAAGTCTTGAGTTGAAATAAGTTCAAAAAAATGAAATCCCTTTTGTAACACATGAATTTTCGTAACAAACCCTCATACTTCGAAAGAGATTGTCCTATTTGTACACGAAGTGCATCCAGTTTTTGCCGCAACCCTCTAAATTTTTTACCATAGGCTATGTGGGTGTAGTGATGATAACATCCCAACTTCCAACCTATTCGGAGTTCATTCGTAGTGCTTTTCAATTTCTTGGCCATTTAGCTCAAAAAATTTAGTAAATGCATGAAAAATACCAAATGCACTCACGAAGTGTTCAAAGTAGATGATGTGGACTTGAATGGTGCATTTTGAACACACAAAAAGTCTTGAGTTCCAACAAGTTCAAAAAAATGAAATCCCTGTTGTAACAGATGAGTTTTCGTAGGAAACCCTCATACTTCGAAAGAGATTGTCCGATTTGTACACGAAGTGGATCGAGTTTTTTCCGCAACCCTCGCAACTTTTTAGCACATTCTATGTTTGTGAAATGATGATACCATGCAAACTTTCAACCTATTCAGATTTCATTTGTAGTGCTTTTCAATTTCTGGTCCATTTAGCTCAAAAAAATCAGTAAATGCATGAAAAATACCGAATGAACTAGGAAAGTGTTGAATATTTATGATGTGGACTTGAATGGTGCATTTTGAACACACACAAAAAGTCCTGAGTTCCAATAAGTTCAAAAAATGAAATCCCTTTTCTAACAGACGAGTTTTCGTAAGAAACTGTGATGCTTCGAAAGAGATTGTCCGATTTGTACACGAAGTGCATCGAGTTTCTGCGGCAACCCTCTAAAGTTTTTAGAACATGCTATGTGGTTGAAATGATGATACGATGCCAAATTTCAACCTATTTAGAGTTCATTTATAGTGCTTCTCAATTTCTGGGCCATTTAGCTCAAAAATATCAACAAATGCATGAAATATACAAAATGAACTCAGAAACTGTTGAAAATTAATGATGTGGCCTCGAATTGTGCCTTTCGAACACACAAAAACTCTTGAGTTCAAATAGGTTCAAAAATATGAAATCCCTTTTGTAACAGATGAGTTTTTGTAAGAAACTGTGATACTTCGAAAGAGATTGTTCGATTTGTACACGAAGTGCATCTAGTTTTTGCCGCAACCCTCTCAACTTTTTATCACATGCTATGTGGGTGAAATGATTATACCATGCCAACTTTCAACCTATTCAGAGTTCATTTGTAGTGCTTTTCAATTTCTGGGCCATTTAACACAAAAAATAGTAAATGCATGAAAAATACCAAATGAACATAGAAAGTGTTGAAAATTGATGATGTGGCCTTGAATGTTGCATTTTGAACACACAAAAAGTCTTGAGTTCAAATAAGTTGAAAAAAAGAAATCCCTTTTGTAATAGATGCGTTTTCATAAGAAATCGTGATATTTCGAAAGAGATTGTCCGATTTGTACATGAAGTGCATCTAGTTTTTGCTGCAACCCTCTCAACTTTTTAGCACATGCTATGTGGGTGAAATGATGATACCATGCCAACTTTCAACCTATTCAGAGTTCATTTGTAGTGCCTTTCAATTTCTGGGCGACTTAGCTCAAAAAAATCAGAAAATACATGAAAAATACCAAATGAACATAGAAAGTGTTGAAAATTGATGATGTGGCCCTGAATGGTGTATTTTGGACACACAAAAAGTCTTGAGTTGAAATAAGTTCAAAAAAATGAAATCCCTTTTGTAACACATGAATTTTCAAAACAAACCATCATACTTCGAAAGAGATTGTCCTATTTGTACACGAAGTGCATCCAGTTTTTGCCGCAACCCTCTAAATTTTTTACCATAGGCTATGTGGGTGTAGTGATGATAACATCCCAACTTCCAACCTATTCGGAGTTCATTCGTAGTGCTTTTCAATTTCTTGGCCATTTAGCTCAAAAAAATTAGTAAATGCATGAAAAATACCAAATGCACTCACGAAGTGTTCAAAGTAGATGATGTGGCCTTGAACGGTGCATTTTGAACACACAAAAAGTCTTGAGTTCGAACAAGTTCAAAAAAATGAAATCCCTGTTGTAACAGATGAGTTTTCGTAGGAAACCCTCATACTTCGAAAGAGATTGTCCGATTTGTACACGAAGTGGATCGAGTTTTTTCCGCAACCCTCGCAACTTTTTAGCACATTCTATGTTTGTGAAATGATGATACCATGCAAACTTTCAACCTATTCAGATTTCATTTGTAGTGCTTTTCAATTTCTGGTCCATTTAGCTCAAAAAAAAATCAGTAAATGCATGAAAAATACCAAATGAACTAGGAAAGTGTTGAATATTTATGATGTGGCCTTGAATGGTGCATTTTGAACACACACAAAAAGTCCTGAGTTCCAATAAGTTCAAAAAATGAAATCCCTTTTGTAACAGGCGAGTTTTCGTAAGAAACTGTGATGCTTCGAAAGAGATTGTCCGATTTGTACACGAAGTGCATCGAGTTTCTGCGGCAACCCTCTAAAGTTTTTAGAACATGCTATGTGGTTGAAATGATGATACGATGCCAAATTTCAACCTATTTATAGTTCATTTATAGTGCTTCTCAATTTCTGGGCCATTTAGCTCAAAAATATCAACAAATGCATGAAATATACCAAATGAACTCAGAAACTGTTGAAAATTAATGATGTGGCCTCGAATTGTGCCTTTCGAACACACAAAAACTCTTGAGTTCAAATAGGTTCAAAAATATGAAATCCCTTTTGTAACACATGAGTTTTTGTAAGAAACTGTGATACTTCGAAAGAGATTGTTCGATTTGTACACGAAGTGCATCTAGTTTTTGCCGCAACCCTCTCAACTTTTTAGCACATGCTATGTGGGTGAAATGATTATACCATGCCAACTTTCAACCTATTCAGAGTTCATTTGTAGTGCTTTTCAATTTCTGGGCCATTTAACACAAAAAATAGTAAATGCATGAAAAATACCAAATGAACATAGAAAGTGTTGAAAATTGATGATGTGGCCTTGAATGTTGCATTTTGAACACACAAAAAGTCTTGACTTCAAATAAGTTGAAAAAAAGAAATCCCTTTTGTAATAGATGCGTTTTCATAAGAAATCGTGATATTTCGAAAGAGATTGTCCGATTTCTACATGAAGTGCATCTAGTTTTTGCTGCAACCCTCTCAACTTTTTAGCACATGCTATGTGGGTGAAATGATCATACCATGCCAACTTTCAACCTATTCAGAGTTCATTTGTAGTGCTTTTCAATTTCTGGGCGACTTAGCTCAAAAAAATCAGAAAATACATGAAAAATACCAAATGAACATAGGAAGTGTTGAAAATTGATGATGTGGCCTTGAATAGTGTATTTTGGACACACAAAAAGTCTTGAGTTGAAATAAGTTCAAAAAAATGAAATCCCTTTTGTAACACATGAATTTTCGTAACAAACCCTCATACTTCGAAAGAGATTGTCCTATTTGTACACGAAGCGCATCCAGTTTTTGCCGCAACCCTCTAAATTTTTTACCATAGGCTATGTGGGTGTAGTGATGATAACATCCCAACTTCCAACCTATTCGGAGTTCATTCGTAGTGCTTTTCAATTTCTTGGCCATTTAGCTCAAAAAATTTAGTAAATGCATGAAAAATACCAAATGCACTCACGAAGTGTTCAAAGTAGATGATGTGGACTTGAATGGTGCATTTTGAACACACAAAAAGTCTTGAGTTCCAACAAGTTCAAAAAAATGAAATCCCTGTTGTAACAGATGAGTTTTCGTAGGAAACCCTCATACTTCGAAAGAGATTGTCCGATTTGTACACGAAGTGGATCGAGTTTTTTCCGCAACCCTCGCAACTTTTTAGCACATTCTATGTTTGTGAAATGATGATACCATGCAAACTTTCAACCTATTCAGATTTCATTTGTAGTGCTTTTCAATTTCTGGTCCATTTAGCTCAAAAAAATCAGTAAATGCATGAAAAATACCGAATGAACTAGGAAAGTGTTGAATATTTATGATGTGGACTTGAATGGTGCATTTTGAACACACACAAAAAGTCCTGAGTTCCAATAAGTTCAAAAAATGAAATCCCTTTTCTAACAGACGAGTTTTCGTAAGAAACTGTGATGCTTCGAAAGAGATTGTCCGATTTGTACACGAAGTGCATCGAGTTTCTGCGGCAACCCTCTAAAGTTTTTAGAACATGCTATGTGGTTGAAATGATGATACGATGCCAAATTTCAACCTATTTAGAGTTCATTTATAGTGCTTCTCAATTTCTGGGCCATTTAGCTCAAAAATATCAACAAATGCATGAAATATACAAAATGAACTCAGAAACTGTTGAAAATTAATGATGTGGCCTCGAATTGTGCCTTTCGAACACACAAAAACTCTTGAGTTCAAATAGGTTCAAAAATATGAAATCCCTTTTGTAACAGATGAGTTTTTGTAAGAAACTGTGATACTTCGAAAGAGATTGTTCGATTTGTACACGAAGTGCATCTAGTTTTTGCCGCAACCCTCTCAACTTTTTAGCACATGCTATGTGGGTGAAATGATTATACCATGCCAACTTTCAACCTATTCAGAGTTCATTTGTAGTGCTTTTCAATTTCTGGGCCATTTAACACAAAAAATAGTAAATGCATGAAAAATACCAAATGAACATAGAAAGTGTTGAAAATAGATGATGTGGCCTTGAATGTTGCATTTTGAACACACAAAAAGTCTTGAGTTCAAATAAGTTGAAAAAAAGAAATCCCTTTTGTAATAGATGCGTTTTCATAAGAAATCGTGATATTTCGAAAGAGATTGTCCGATTTGTACATGAAGTGCATCCAGTTTTTGCTGCAACCCTCTCAACTTTTTAGCACATTCTATGTGGGTGAAATGATGATACCATGCCAACTTTCAACCTATTCAGAGTTCATTTGTAGTGCTTTTCAATTTCTGGGCGACTTAGCTCAAAAAAATCAGGAAATACATGAAAAATACCAAATGAACATAGAAAGTGTTGAAAATTGATGATGTGGCCCTGAATGGTGTATTTTGGACACACAAAAAGTCTTGAGTTGAAATAAGTTCAAAAAAATGAAATCCCTTTTGTAACACATGAATTTTCGTAACAAACCCTCATACTTCGAAAGAGATTGTCCTATTTGTACACGAAGTGCATCCAGTTTTTGCCGCAACCCTCTAAATTTTTTACCATAGGCTATGTGGGTGTAGTGATGATAACATCCCAACTTCCAACCTATTAGGAGTTCATTCGTAGTGCTTTTCAATTTCTTGGCCATTTAGCTCAAAAAAATTAGTAAATGCATGAAAAATACCAAATGCACTCACGAAGTGTTCAAAGTAGATGATGTGGCCTTGAATGGTGCATTTTGAACACACAAAAAGTCTTGAGTTCCAACAAGTTCAAAAAAATGAAATCCCTGTTGTAACAGATGAGTTTTCTTAGGAAACCCTCATACTTCGAAAGAGATTGTCCGATTTGTACACGAAGTGGATCGAGTTTTTTCCGCAACCCTCGCAAATTTTTAGCACATTCTATGTTTGTGAAATGATGATACCATGCAAACTTTCAACCTATTCAGATTTCATTTGTAGTGCTTTTCAATTTCTGGTCCATTTAGCTCAAAAAAAATCAGTAAATGCATGAAAAATACCAAATGAACTGGGAAAGTGTTGAATATTTATGATGTGGCCTTGAATGGTGCATTTTGAACACACACAAAAAGTCCTGAGTTCCAAGAAGTTCAAAAAATAAAATCCCTTTTGTAACAGATGAGTTTTCGTAAGAAACTGTGATGCTTCGAAAGAGATTGTCCGATTTGTACACGAACTGCATCGAGTTTCTGCGTCAACCCTCTAAAGTTTTTAGAACATGCTATGTGGTTGAAATGATGATACGATGCCAAATTTCAACCTATTTAGAGTTCATTTATAGTGCTTCTCAATTTCTGGGCCATTTAGCTCAAAAATATCAACAAATGCATGAAATATACCAAATGAACTCAGAAACTGTTGAAAATTAATGATGTGGCCTCGAATTGTGCCTTTCGAACACACAAAAACTCTCGAGTTCAAATAGGGTCAAAAATATGAAATCCCTTTTGTAACAGATGAGTTTTTGTAAGGAACTGTGATACTTCGAAAGAGATTGTTCGATTTGTACACGAACTGCATCTAGTTTTTGCCGCAACTCTCTCAACTTTTTAGCACATGCTATGTGGGTGAAATGATTATACCATGCCAACTTTCAACCTATTCAGAGTTCATTTGTAGTGCTTTTCAATTTCTGGGCCATTTAACACAAAAAATAGTAAATGCATGAAAAATACCAAATGAACGTAGAAAGTGTTGAAAATAGATGATGTGGCCTTGAATGTTGCATTTTGAACACACAAAAAGTCTTGAGTTCAAATAAGTTGAAAAAAAGAAATCCCTTTTGTAATAGATGCATTTTCATAAGAAATCGTGATATTTCGAAAGAGATTGTCCGATTTGTACATGAAGTGCATCCAGTTTTTGCTGCAACCCTCTCAACTTTTTAGCACATTCTATGTGGGTGAAATGATGATACCATGCCAACTTTCAACCTATTCAGAGTTCATTTGTAGTGCTTTTCAATTTCTGGGCGACTTAGCTCAAAAAAATCAGGAAATACATGAAAAATACCAAATGAACATAGAAACTGTTGAAAATTGATGATGTGGCCCTGAATGGTGTATTTTGGACACACAAAAAGTCTTGAGTTGAAATAAGTTCAAAAAAATGAAATCCCTTTTGTAACACATGAATTTTCGTAACAAACCCTCATACTTCGAAAGAGATTGTCCTATTTGTACACGAAGTGCATCCAGTTTTTGCCGCAACCCTCTAAATTTTTTACCATAGGCTATGTGGGTGTAGTGATGATAACATCCCAACTTCCAACCTATTCGGAGTTCATTCGTAGTGCTTTTCAATTTCTTGGCCATTTAGCTCAAAAAAATTAGTAAATGCATGAAAAATACCAAATGCACTCACGAAGTGTTCAATGTAGATGATGTGGCCTTGAATGGTGCATTTTGAACACACAAAAAGTCTTGAGTTCCAACAAGTTCAAAAAAATGAAATCCCTGTTGTAACAGATGAGTTTTCTTAGGAAACCCTCATACTTCGAAAGAGATTGTCCGATTTGTACACGAAGTGGATCGAGTTTTTTCCGCAACCCTCGCAACTTTTTAGCACATTCTATGTTTGTGAAATGATGATACCATGCAAACTTTCAACCTATTCAGATTTCATTTGTAGTGCTTTTCAATTTCTGGTCCATTTAGCTCAAAAAAATCAGTAAATGCATGAAAAATACCAAATGAACTAGGAAAGTGTTGAATATTTATGATGTGGCCTTGAATGGTGCATTTTGAACACACACAAAAAGTCCTGAGTTCCAATAAGTTCAAAAAATGAAATCCCTTTTGTAACAGACGAGTTTTCGTAAGAAACTGTGATGCTTCGAAAGAGATTGTCCGATTTGTACACGAATTGCATCGAGTTTCTGCGGCAACCCTCTAAAGTTTTTAGAACATGCTATGTGGTTGAAATGATGATACGATGCCAAATTTCAACCTATTTAGAGTTCATTTATAGTGCTTCTCAATTTCTGGGCCATTTAGCTCAAAAATATCAACAAATGCATGAAATATACCAAATGAACTCAGAAACTGTTGAAAATTAATGATGTGGCCTCGAATTGTGCCTTTCGAACACACAAAAACTATTGAGTTCAAATAGGTTCAAAAATATGAAATCCCTTTTGTAACAGATGAGTTTTTGTAAGAAACTGTAATACTTCGAAAGAGATTGTTCGATTTGTACACGAAGTGCATCTAGTTTTTGCCGCAACCCTCTCAACTTTTTAGCACATGCTATGTGGGTGAAATGATTATACCATGCCAACTTTCAACCTATTCAGAGTTCATTTGTAGTGCTTTTCAATTTCTGGGCCATTTAACACCAAAAATAGTAAATGCATGAAAAATACCAAATGAACATAGAAAGTGTTGAAAATTGATGATGTGGCCTTGAATGTTGCATTTTGAACACACAAAAAGTCTTGAGTTCAAATAAGTTGAAAAAAAGAAATCCCTTTTGTAATAGATGCGTTTTCATAAGAAATCGTGATATTTCGAAAGAGATTGTCCGATTTGTACATGAAGTGCATCCAGTTTTTGCTGCAACCCTCTCAACTTTTTAGCACATGCTATGTGGGTGAAATGATGATACCATGCCAACTTTCAACCTATTCAGAGTTCATTTGTAGTGCTTTTCAATTTCTGGGCGACTTAGCTAAAAAAAATCAGAAAATACATGAAAAATACCAAATGAACATAGAAAGTGTTGAAAATTGATGATGTGGCCCTGAATGGTGTATTTTGGACACACAAAAAGTCTTGAGTTGAAATAAGTTCAAAAAAATGAAATCCCTTTTGTAACACATGAATTTGCGTAACAAACCCTCATACTTCGAAAGAGATTGTTCTATTTGTACACGAAGTGCATCCAGTTTTTGCCGCAACCCTCTAAATTTTTTACCATAGGCTATGTGGGTGTAGTGATGATAACATCCCAACTTCCAACCTATTCGGAGTTCATTCGTAGTGCTTTTCAATTTCTTGGCCATTTAGCTCAAAAAAATTAGTAAATGCATGAAAAATACCAAATGCACTCACGAAGTGTTCAAAGTAGATGATGTGGCCTTGAATGGTGCATTTTGAACACACAAAAATTCTTGAGTTCCAACAAGTTCAAAAAAATGAAATCCCTGTTGTAACAGATGAGTTTTCGTAGGAAACCCTCATACTCCGAAAGAGATTGTCCGATTTGTACACGAAGTGGATCGAGTTTTTTCCGCAACCCTCGCAACTTTTTAGCACATTCTATGTTTGTGAAATGATGATACCATGCAAACTTTCAACCTATTCAGATTTCATTTGTAGTGCTTTTCAATTTCTGGTCCATTTAGCTCAAAAAAATCAGTAAATGCATGAAAAATACCAAATGAACTAGGAAAGTGTTGAATATTTATGATGTGGCCTTGAATGGTGCATTTTGAACACACACAAAAAGTCGTGAGTTCCAATAAGTTCAAAAAATGAAATCCCTTTTGTAACAGACGAGTTTTCGTAAGAAACTGTGATGCTTCGAAAGAGATTGTCCGATTTGTACACGAAGTGCATCGAGTTTCTGCGGCAACCCTCTAAAGTTTTTAGAACATGCTATGTGGTTGAAATGATGATACGATGCCAAATTTCAACCTATTTAGAGTTCATTTATAGTGCTTCTCAATTTCTGGGCCATTTAGCTCAAAAATATCAACAAATGCATGAAATATACCAAATGAACTCAGAAACTGTTGAAAATTAATGATGTGGCCTCGAATTGTGCCTTTCGAACACACAAAAACTCTTGAGTTCAAATAGGTTCAAAAATATGAAATCCCTTTTGTAACAGATGAGTTTTTGTAAGAAACTGTGATACTTCGAAAGAGATTGTTCGATTTGTACACGAAGTGCATCTAGTTTTTGCCGCAACCCTCTCTACTTTTTAGCACATGCTATGTGGGTGAAATGATTATACCATGCCAACTTTCAACCTAGTCAGAGTTCATCTGTAGTGCTTTTCAATTTCTGGGCCATTTAACACAAAAAGTAGTAAATGCATGAAAAATACCAAATGAACATAGAAAGTGTTGAAAATTGATGATGTGGCCTTGAATCTTGCATTTTGAACACACAAAAAGTCTTGAGTTCAAATAAGTTGAAAAAAAGAAATCCCTTTTGTAATAGATGCGTTTTCATAAGAAATCGTGATATTTCGAAAGAGATTGTCCGATTTGTACATGAAGTGCATCCAGTTTTTGCTGCAACCCTCTCAACTTTTTAGCAAATGCTATGTGGGTGAAATGATGATACCATGCCAACTTTCAACCTATTCAGAGTTCATTTGTAGTGCTTTTCAATTTCTGGGCGACTTAGCTCAAAAAAATCAGAAAATACATGAAAAATACCAAATGAACATAGAAAGTGTTGAAAATTGATGATGTGGCCCTGAATGGTGTATTTTGGACACACAAAAAGTCTTGAGTTGAAATAAGTTCAAAAAAATGAAATCCCTTTTGTAACACATGAATTTTCGTAACAAACCCTCATACTTCGAAAGAGATTGTCCTATTTGTACACGAAGTGCATCCAGTTTTTGCCGCAACCCTCTAAATTTTTTACCATAGGCTATGTGGGTGTAGTGATGATAACATCCCAACTTCCAACCTATTCGGAGTTCATTCGTAGTGCTTTTCAATTTCTTGGCCATTTAGCTCAAAAAAATTAGTAAATGCATGAAAAATACCAAATGCACTTACGAAGTGTTCAAAGTAGATGATGTGGCCTTGAATGGTGCATTTTGAACACACAAAAAGTCTTGAGTTCCAACAAGTTCAAAAAAATGAAATCCCTGTTGTAACAGATGAGTTTTCGTAGGAAACCCTCATACTTCGAAAGAGATTGTCCGATTTGTACACGAAGTGGATCGAGTTTTTTCCGCAACCCTCGCAACTTTTTAGCACATTCTATGTTTGTGAAATGATGATACCATGCAAACTTTCAACCTATTCAGATTTCATTTGTAGTGCTTTTCAATTTCTGGTCCATTTAGCTCAAAAAAATCAGTAAATGCATGAAAAATACCAAATGAACTAGGAAAGTGTTGAATATTTATGATGTGTCCTTGAATGGTGCATTTTGAACACACACAAAAAGTCCTGAGTTCCAATAAGTTCAAAAAATGAAATCCCTTTTGTAACAGATGAGTTTTCGTAAGAAACTGTGATGCTTCGAAAGAGATTGTCCGATTTGTACACGAACTGCATCGAGTTTCTGCGGCAACCCTCTAAAGTTTTTAGAACAAGCTATGTGGTTGAAATGATGATACGATGCCAAATTTCAACCTATTTAGAGTTCATTTATAGTGCTTCTCAATTTCTGGGCCATTTAGCTCAAATATATCAACAAATGCATGAAATATACCAAATGAACTCAGAAACTGTTGAAAATTAATGATGTGGCCTCGAATTGTGCCTTTCGAACACACAAAAACTCTTGAGTTCAAATAGGTTCAAAAATATGAAATCCCTTTTGTAACAGATGAGTTTTTGTAAGAAACTGTGATACTTCGAAGGAGATTGTTCGATTTGTACACGAAGTGCATCTAGTTTTTGCCGCAACCCTCTCAACTTTTTAGCACATGCTATGTGGGTGAAATGATTATACCATGCCAACTTTCAACCTATTCAGAGTTCATCTGTAGTGCTTTTCAATTTCTGGGCCATTTAACACAAAAAGTAGTAAATGCATGAAAAATACCAAATGAACATAGAAAGTGTTGAAAATTGATGATGTGGCCTTGAATGTTGCATTTTGAACACACAAAAAGTCTTCAGTTCAAATAAGTTGAAAAAAAGAAATCCCTTTTGTAATAGATGCGTTTTCATAAGAAATCGTGATATTTTGAAAGAGATTGTCCGATTTGTACATGAAGTGCATCCAGTTTTTGCTGCAACCCTCTCAACTTTTTAGCACATGCTATGTGGGTGAAATGATGATACCATGCCAACTTTCAACCTATTCAGAGTTCATTTGTAGTGCTTTTCAATTTCTGGGCGACTTAGCTCAAAAAAATCAGAAAATACATGAAAAATACCAAATGAACATAGAAAGTGTTGAAAATTGATGATGTGGCCCTGAATGGTGTATTTTGGACACACAAAAAGTCTTGAGTTGAAATAAGTTCAAAAAAATGAAATCCCTTTTGTAACACATGAATTTTCGTAACAAACCCTCATACTTCGAAAGAGATTGTCCTATTTGTACACGAAGTGCATCCAGTTTTTGCCGCAACCCTCTAAATTTTTTACCATAGGCTATGTGGGTGTAGTGATGATAACATCCCAACTTCCAACCTATTCGCAGTTCATTCGTAGTGCTTTTCAATTTCTTGGCCATTTAGCTCAAAAAAATTAGTAAATGCATCAAAAATACCAAATGCACTCACGAAGTGTTCAAAGTAGATGATGTGGCCTTGAATGGTGCATTTTGAACACACAAAAAGTCTTGAGTTCCAACAAGTTCAAAAAAATGAAATCCTTGTTGTAACAGATGAGTTTTCGTAGGAAACCCTCATACTTCGAAAGAGATTGTCCGATTTGTACACGAAGTGGATCGAGTTTTTTCCGCAACCCTCGCAACTTTTTAGCACATTCTATGTTTGTGAAATGATGATACCATGCAAACTTTCAACCTATTCAGATTTCATTTGTAGTGCTTTACAATTTCTGGGCCATTTAGCTCAAAAAAAATCAATAAATGCCTTAAAAATGCCAAATGAACTTAGAAAGTGTTGAAAATTCATGATGTGGCCTTGAATGGTGCATTTTGAACACACAAAAAGTCTTGAGTTCCAATAAGTTCAAAAAATGAAATCCCTTTTGTAACAAATGAGTTTTCGTAAGAAACCATGATACTTCAAAAGAGATTGTCCGATTTGTACACGAAGTGCATCGAGTTTTTGCCGCAACCTTCTCCACTTTTTGGAACATGCTATGTGGGTGAAATGATGATACCATGCCAACTTTCAACCTACTGAGAATTCATTTGTAGTGCTTTTCAATTTCTGGGCCATTTACCTAGAAATTATCACTAAATGCATGAAAAATACCAAATGAACTCCGAAAGTATTGAAAAATGATGATGCGGCCTTGAATGGTGCATTTTGAACATACAAAAGTCTTGAGTTCAAATAAGTTCGAAGAAATGAAATCCCTTTTGTAACAGATGAGTTTTTGTAAGAAACCCTAATACTTCGAAAGAGATTGTTCGATTTGTACACGAAGTGCATCCAGTTTTTGCCGCAACCCTCTCAACTTTTTAGCACATGCTACGTGGGTGAAATGATGATACGATGCCAACTTAACCTATTCATAGTTCATTTGTTGTGCTTTTCAATTTCTGGTCCATTTAGCTCAAAAAAAATAAGTAAATGCATGAAAAATACCAAATGCACTCACGAAGTGTTCAAAGTAGATTATGTGGCCTTGAATGGTGCATTTTGAACACACAAAAAGTCTTGAGTTCCAACAAGTTCAAAAAAATGAAATCCCTGTTGTAACAGATGAGTTTTCGTAGGAAACCCTCATACTTCGAAAGAGATTGTCCGATTTGTACACGAAGTGGATCGAGTTTTTTCCGCAACCCTCGCAACTTTTTAGCACATTCTATGTTTGTGAAATGATGATACCATGCAAACTTTCAACCTATTCAGATTTCATTTGTAGTGCTTTACAATTTCTGGGCCATTTAGCTCAAAAAAAATCAATAAATGCCTTAAAAATACCAAATGAACTTAGAAAGTGTTGAAAATTCATGATGTGGCCTTGAATGGTGCATTTTGAACACACAAAAAGTCTTGAGTTCCAATAAGTTCAAAAAATGAAATCCCTTTTGTAACAAATGAGTTTTCGTAAGAAACCATGATACTTCAAAAGAGATTGTCCGATTTGTACACGAAGTGCATCGAGTTTTTGCCGCAACCTTCTCCACTTTTTGGAACATGCTATGTGGGTGAAATGATGATACCATGCCAACTTTCAACCTACTGAGAATTCATTTGTAGTGCTTTTCAATTTCTGGGCCATTTACCTAGAAATTATCACTAAATGCATGAAAAATACCAAATGAACTCCGAAAGTATTGAAAAATGATGATGCGGCCTTGAATGGTGCATTTTGAACATACAAAAGTCTTGAGTTCAAATAAGTTCGAAGAAATGAAATCCCTTTTGTAACAGATGAGTTTTTGTAAGAAACCCTAATACTTCGAAAGAGATTGTTCGATTTGTACACGAAGTGCATCCAGTTTTTGCCGCAACCCTCTCAACTTTTTAGCACATGCTACGTGGGTGAAATGATGATACGATGCCAACTTAACCTATTCATAGTTCATTTGTTGTGCTTTTCAATTTCTGGTCCATTTAGCTCAAAAAAAATAAGTAAATGCATGAAAAATACCAAATGAACTCAGGAAGTGTTGAAAATAGATGATGTGGCCTTGAATGGTGCATTTTGAACACACAAAAAGTCTTGAGTTCCAACAAGTTCAAAAAAGTGAAATCCCTTTTGTAACTGATGAGTTCTCGTAAAAAACCCTCATACTTCGAAAGAGATTGTCAGATTTGTACATGAACTGCATCCAGTTTTCGCCGCAACCCTCTCAACCTTTTAGAACATGCTATGTGGGTGAAATGATGATACCATGCCAAATTTCAACCTATTGAGAGTTCATTTGTAGTGCTTTTCTATTTCTGGGCCATTTAGCTCAGAAAAATCAGTAAATGCATGAAAAATACCAAATGAACTCAGAAAGTGTTGAAAATTGATGATGTGGCCTCGAATGGTGCATTTTGAACATCTAAAAAGTCTTGAGTTGAAATAAGTTCAAAAAATGAAATCACTTTTGTTAGAGATGAGTTTCTGTAAGAAATGGTGATACTTTGAAAGGAATTGTCCGATTTGTACACGAAGTGCATCCAGTTTTTGCCGCAACCCTCTAAATTTTTTAGCACACATGCTATGTGGGTGAAATCATGATACCATGGCAACTTTCAACCTATTCAGAGTTCATTTGTAGTGCTTTTCAATTTCTGGGCCATTTAGCTCAAAAAATATGGACATGCATGAAAAATACCAAATGAACTCAGAAAGTGTTGAAAATTGATGATGTGGCCTCTAATGGTGGATTTTGAACACACAAAAATTCTTGAGTTCAAATAAGTTAAAAAAATGAAATCCCTTTTGTAACAAATGAGTTTTCGTAAGAAACCTTCATACTTCGAAAGAGATTGTCTGATTTGTACACGAAGTGCATCCAGTATTTGCCGCAACCCTCTCAACTTTTTTGCACATGCTATGTGGGTGAAATGACGATACCATGCCAACTTTCAACCTAATCGGAGTTCATTTGTAGTTCTTTTCAATTTCTGGGCCATTTAGCTCAAAAATCAGTAAATGCATGGAAAATACCAAAAGAATTCGGAAAGTGTTGAAAATGATGATGCGGCCTTGAATGGTGCATTTTGAAAGCACAAAAAGTCTTGAGTTCAAATAAGTTCAAAAAAATGAAATCCCTTTTGTAACAGATGAGTTTTCGTAAGAAACCATCATACTTCGAAAGAGATTGTCCGATTTGTACACAAAGTACATCCAGTTTTTGCCGCAACCCTCTCAACTTTTTAGCACATGCTATGTGGATGAAATGATGATACCATGCCAACTTTCAACCTATTTAGAATTCATTTGTAGTGCTTTTCTATTTCTTGGCCATTTAGCTAAAAAAATCAGTAAATGCATGAAAAATACCAAATGAACTCATAAAGTGTTGAAAATTCATGATGTGGCCTTGAATGGTGCATTTTGAACACACAAAAAGTCTTGAGTTCAAATAAGTTAAAAAAAATGAAATCCGTTTTGTAACACATCTGTTTTTGATTAAAACAGTCATTTAAAATAACCTAAAACCTACCAAAATGAATATAATGATAAAACGCAGTAATATTAAATAGAAGGAAAAAGAATAATCAAAAATCTAATTTTTTAGTAAAGTTAGTCACAAAATAAAATAAATAAAGTAAAAAACGAAACAAAAAAACTAGATTTTAAAAAAAATGCCACCTACTAGGCCACCACCGCCTTGAATACGAATAGAAATCTAACCACAAAGTTGGGCCAGGATTCAGGCCCATAGAAGGCCTAGTAGGCCTGAAAGCATGTAGTTGAGAGGACCTCAAGAGGGTCTGCGCACCAGCGCTTATAAACCACTCTCGGGCTCCCTCGGGTAGCGAGGTGGGACTAAACATCCGATCGCACCGCGGCTGTGACACACACATGACTTTAGTCCCGGTTTGTGCCACCAACTGACACGAAATACCCCCTTCCGTGTCGGTTATTGGCACCAACTAGGACTAAAGGTTTCTCCTTCCCGCCCATTGGGCTGCTGGAAATTGACCTTTAGTCCCGGTTTGCGGCACCAACTGGGACGAAAGGGGTGCAATGGTCCCGGTTTGTGCCTCGAACCGGGAACACTGCTTTTCCAATATAGGCCCACCGAGGCCGTCCTCCTCGTCGTCGCCGCCTTCTCAAGCCCATCGTCCTCCTGGTCGTAGCTGCCACCCGAGCCCGTCCTCGAACTCGTCATTGCCACCACCCCCGATCGAGTCCTGCTCGTCCTCGCCGTCGTCCCCGAGCCCGTCGTCGTCCCCGCCCCCGAGCATGTCGCCGTCACCGCCCCCGAGCTCGTCGTCGTCGCCCCCGAGCCCGTCACCGTCGCCGTCGCGGCCCCCAATCCAGTCCTCCTTGTCGTCGCCGCCGTCCCCGAGCCCGTCATCGTCGCCTCCCCGAGCACATCACCATCACCGCCCCAAGGCCGTCGTCATCGTCGCCGAGCCGTCGCCGTCGGCCCGAGCCCGTCGTCGTCGTCGCCGCTCCCCGAGCCCGTCGTCGTCGCCGCCCCGAGCCCATCGTCCCCGGTGAGTCAAATATGAGTTTTAGCTGTATTTTAGTTTTAGATTTTATATTAAATTGGATGAATCAAAGCTAAGTCAAAGCTTTTTCAAATTTAGTTTTAGATGTATTTTACTTTTAGATGTATTTTAGGTTTAGTTTTAGATTTCTTTTTTTGCGGTAAAAAATGAGGGCTTTAAATATATTAATTCCAGATTTATTCTTTAAATAGTAGGGCCTTAAATAGTTGTAGAAATTGTTCTCGACCTCGACGATGCCCATCACGCATGCTCGTCGTCGACTCTGTGGCAACCACCTGCTTGATAGGCACCAGCATGTGCGGGACTGGGCTCCGCCGGGCTGGCACTGGGAGGTGCTACCTTCTGGGGATCGCATCTTGGCAAGGAATCACGCTCCCGTCATAGACCCGGAGCTTCTTTGGTGGCGGTTGCGTGGGCAACTTTTGGTGCAGAGGTAGCCGGCCCCCAAGGAGGAGGTACTTCACCGTGTGAGGGTGGAGGACGAGCACGTCCGTCGCTACTTGGTTGCGTTGGACGCCAGGTTCTCCAATACCTGACAGGTTCTTCAGGGATCTCACCCGATCTAAGATTCTTTTATGGTTCCTTCTCTATGGGTTTCCACCGCCCATGCGTCAGTAGAACAACAGCTCTTTGGGTGATCAGTTTGATGATGAACCGCGAGTGGAAGAGATTATACTAGAGATGTCTTCGAGATTAAATTCAAGATGTATTAAGTTGATTATTGGTTCTAACTGAAAGAAAATCATTTTCCCTCTTGAGATCTACTGCATTATATATCATAACGTACATCTATGAACTATTCAACATTTGGAAATGAAATATAAAAAAGTTTGTGCATGTTTAAAACAGAAAAGCTCGTGTAATTCGGTTATTCATACAAGGAGCTGAAATATTTGCAGAAACTATATGGATCAAAGAGAACAGTTGTTGGGGGGAGATAATGCTCTGTGATTATTTGTCGTATCTCAACGACGCCGATGGTGTGGAAGGAGAGTATGATGGCTCGGATGATCGAAAAATGGAGGAGGAAGGACATGATCATGATGGCTCCGGTGACTGAAGGCTGGAGGAAGAAGGAGACCATGTTGACGGCTCCGGTGACCGAACGGAGGAGGGAGATATTGCAAAGTCCGGCAAGGTATATATATTAATTAAGCCCGAAGGTATGTACATATATTAACTCTTCTTACGCACACGAAGACGTAGGGAGGATCCGAATAACCCAGTTACAAAGCCACTGGTCAAGGCCTATGCTCTTAAGAAGATTGTGTTGGGGAACGTTGCAAGGGAAACAAATTTTTTGCTACGCACACGAAGACCTATCATGGTGATGTTCATCTACGAGAGAGAGATCGGATCCACATACCCTTGTAGTGTTGGGGAACGTTACATGGGAAACAAAAAATTTCCTACACACACGAAGACCTATCATGGTGATGTTCATCTACGAGAGGAGATTAGATCCACATACCCTTGTTGATCGCTAAGTAGGAATCCTTAAGAAATGCGATTGATGTAGTGGTACAACTTCGTGATTCAAATCACCGTCGTCCCACGATCCGTCCCATGACCCGTTCCGATCTAGCGCCAAACGGACGGGACCTCCGCGTTCACCACACGAACAACTCCATGACGATCTCGGCCTTCTTGATCCAACAAGAGAGACGTTGAAGTAGATGAGTTCTCCGACAGCGTCACAGCGCACCGGTGGTGGTGATGATCTACTCCTACAGGGCTCCGCCCGAGCTCCGCAAAAATCCGTTCTCGAGGAACAACTACGTGGTATAGATTTGAATTGCACGTGGCAAAGTTGTGTCTCAATATCCCTAAAACCACCAATATATATAGGAGCAGGGGAGGGACTAGCCTTGGGGCTCAAGGGTGCCCCAAGGGCGACGACCAAGGAGAAGGAGATGGACTCCCACCCCAATTCAGTTTGGGGAAGGAGTCCACTCCTTCCTTCCCACCTTCCTCTTTCCTTGTTTTTCTTTTTTCCTTTGGTATTTTCTCTTGTGGCGTCATAGCCCTATTGGGCTGGCCTCACCAACCCATTAAGGGCTGGTGCGCCACCCTAGGGTTACTGGGCTCACTCCCGGGTGGATGGGCCCCTCCCGGTGAATACCCGGAACCCATTCGTCACTCCTGGCACACTGTCGGTAATGCCGGAAATCTTTCCGGTGACCAAATGAAACCATCCTATATATGAATCTTCATGTCCGGACCATTCCCGAAACCCTCAGGACATCCGTGATCTCATCCGGGACTCCGAACAACCTTCGGTCACCAACAAATATAACTCAACTATACTAAAACATCATCGAACCTTAAGTGTGCAGACCTTGCGGGTTCGAGAAGTATGCCGACATGACCAGAGACACTCCTCGGTCAAATCCAACAGCGGGACCTGGATGTCCATATTGGATCCTACATATTCTACGAAGATTTGATCGTTTGAACCTCTATGCCAATGATTCATAAAATCCCGTATATCATTCCCTTTGTTCTTCGGTATGTTATTTGCCCAAGATTTGATTGTCGGTATCCATATACCTATTTCAACCTCGTTATCGGCAATTCTCTTTACTCGTTCCGTAATTCAAGATCCCGTGACTTACAGTTGAGTTACATTGCTTGCAAGGCTTGTGTGTGATGCTGTATTACCTAGTGGGCACCGAGATACCTCTCCGTCACACGGAGTGACAAATCCCAGTCTTGATCCATGCTAACTCAACGGACACCTTCGGAGCTACCTGTAGAGCACCTTTATAGTCACCCAGTAACGTTGTGACGTTTGATACACACAAGGTATTCCTCCGGTGTCAGTGAGTTACATGATCTCACGGTCATAGGAATGAATACTTGACACGCTGAAAACAATAGCAACAAAATGACACGATCACATGCTACGTTTATAATTTGGGTATTGTCCATCACATGATTCTCCTAATGATATGATCCCGTTATCAAGTGACAACACCTGTCTATGGTCAGGAAACCTTGACCATCTTGGATCAACGAGCTAGTCAACTAGAGGCTTACTAGGGATAGTGTTTTGTCTATGGATCCACCGATGTATTTGTGTTTCCAATCAATACAATTATAGCATGGATAATAAACGATTATCATGAAAAAGTAATATAATAATAACTAATTTATTATTGTCTCTCACTTGCACTAGAGTGAATAATCTAGTTCACATCACTATGTGATTTTAACGAATCCAACACCCATACAGTTCTGGGGTTTATCACGTCTTGCTTGTGAGAGAGGTTTTTAGTCAACGGTTCTGAACCTTTCAGATCTGTGTGTGCTTTACAAATCTTTATGTCATCCTATAGATGCTGATACTACATGCTATTTGGAAATATTCCAAATGACTACTCTACTATACAAATCAGTTTTACTACTCAAAGTTATTCGGATTAGTGTCAAAGCTTGCATCGACGTAACCCTTTACGACGAACTCTTTAACCACCTCCATAATTGAGAAAAATTCCTTAGTCCATTGTTTAGTGATGTTTGACTACCTCAAAGTTACTAAGGATAAGTTTGACCGATGTTTAGTGATTCAATCCTGGATCACTCTCTGTACCTCTTAACAGACTTGTGGCAAGGCATACATCAGGTGCGGTACACAGCATGTCATACTTTAGAGTCTATGGCTAAGGCATAGAGGATGACCTTCGTCCTTTCTCTTTCTTCTGTCGTGGTCGGGTTTTTGAGTCTTACTCAAATTCACACCTTACACCATAGCCAAGAACTCCTTCTTTGCTGATCTATTTTGAACTCCTTCAAAAAACTTGTCAAGGCATGCATTTCATTTGAAAGTTCTGTTTAGCATTTTGATCTATCTTCATAGATTTTCATGCTCAATGTGCAAGTAGCTCTATCCAGGTCTTCCTTCGAAAAACACCTTTCAAACAACCCTTTATGCTTTACATAAATTCTACATTACTTCCGATCAACAATATGTCAACCACATATACTTATCAGAAATTCTATAGTGCTCCCACTCACTTCCTTGGAAGTACAAGTTTCTCATAAACCTTGTATAAACCAAAAATCTTTGATCATCTCATCAAAATGTATATTCCAACTCCGAGATGTTTGCACTAGTCCATAGAAGGATCGCTGGAGCTTGCATACTTGTTAGTATCCTTAGGATCGACAAAACCTTCTAGTTGTATCACATACAACCTTTCCTCAAGGAAACCGTCGAGTTAACAATGTTTTGACATCATATATGCAATATTTTATAAATAATGCAACAAATACTAACCTAATTCCAACAGACATTTAGCATCGCTATGATTGAGAAAGTGTCATCATAGTCAATTCTTTGAACTTGTCGGAAACATCTTTGCAACAAGTCAAGCTTTTCTTAACGGTGACTTGTCACCATCATCAGCTGTCTTCCTTTTAAAGATCCATCTTTACTCAATAGTCTTACGACCATCAAGTAGTTCTTCCACAGTCTACACTTTGTTCTCATACATGGATTCTCTCTCGGATTTCATGGCCCCCAGCCATTTGCCGGAATCTGGGCCCACCATCGCTTCTCCATAGCTCGTAGGTTCATTGTTGTTCAATAACATGACCTCCAAGACATGGTTACCATACCACTCTGTAATAGTATGCGACCTTGTCGACCTACAAGGTTTGTATTAACTTGATTCGAAGCTTAATGATCACCATCATCAGCTTCCACTTCAATTGGTGTAGGCGCCACATGAACAACTTCATGTGCCCTGCTACACACTGCTTGAAGTGACGGTTCAGTAACCTCATCAAGTTCCACCACCCTCCCACTCAATTCTTTCGAGAGAAACCTTTCCTCAAGAAAGGACCCGTTTCTAGAAACAAACACTTTGCTTCCGGATATGAGATAGGAGATGTACCCAATTGTTTTGGATATCCTATGAAGATGCATTTATCCGCTTTGTGTTCGAGCTTATCAGACTGAAACTTTTTCACATAAGCGTCGTAGCCCCAAGTTTCAAGAAACGACAGCTCAGGATTCACCAAACCATAGTTCATACTATGTCATCTCAACTGAAATACACGGTGCCCTATTTAAAGTGAATGCGGTTGTCTCTAATGCATAACCCATATATGATAGTGGTAATTCGATAAGAGACATCATAATATGCACCATATCAAATAGGGCGTGGCTATGACGTTCGGACAAACCATCACACTATGGTGTTCTAGGTGGCATGAATTGCGAAACAATTTCCACATTGTTTTAACTGTGTACCAAAACTCACAACTCAGATATTCATCTCTATGATCATATCGTAGACAGTTTATCCTCTTGTCACGACGATCTTCACTCTGAAATAGCTTTGAACTTTTCAATATTTCAGACTTGTGATTCATCAAGTAAATACTCCTGTATCTACTCAAATTGTTAGTGAAGTAAGAACCATAACGATATCTACTGCGTGCCTCCGCACTCATTGGACTGCACACATCAAAAATTTATTACTTCCAACAAGTTACTTTCTTGTTCCATGTGGTATGTTTGCATGTCTCAAGTGATTCAAAATCAAGTGAGTCCAAACATTCCATCTGCATGGAGTTTCTTCATGCGTTTATACCACCAGGTATGGTTTGCATGTCTCAAACGTTTCAAAAATGAATGAGTACAAAGATCCATCAGCATGGAGCTTCTTCATGCATTTTACACCAACATGACTCAAGTAGCAGTGCCACAAGTAAGTGGTACTATCATTATAACTTTGTATCTTTTGGCACCAATATTATGAACATGTGTATCACTACGATCGAGATTTAATAAACCATTGAAGGTAATTATTCAAGAAAATGGAATAACCATTATTCTCTTTAAATGAATAATCATATTGCAATAAACACGATCCAATCATGTTCATGCTCAACACAAACACCAAATAACATTTATTTAGGTTTAACACCAATCCCGATTGTAGAGGGAGCGTGCGATGTTTTGATCACATCAACCTTGGAAATACTTCCAACACGTATCGTCACCTTGCCTTTAGCTAGTCTCCGTTTATCCCGTTGCTTTTATTTCGAGTTACTAATTACTTAGTAACCGAACCGGTATCTAATACCCTCGTGCTACCAGGAGTACTAGTAAAGTAACATCAATATCATGTATATCAAATATACTTCTATCGACTTTGCCAGCTGATACGTCTCAAACGTATCTATAATTTTTGATGGTTTCACGCTGTTACCTTGCCTTCTTTGTATGTTTTATGTACCTTTTTATATCTTTTTGGGACTAACTTATTAATTCAGTGCCAAGTGCCAGTTCCTGTTTTTGACTCTTTTCAGATCTGATTTTGGAACAGAGTCCAAACGGAAGAAAAACCCCGAAATGATTTTTTCCCGAACGGAAGAAGTCCAGGGGGATTTTGGGCCAAGCCAGGTGGGCTCCAGGGAGCCCACAAGCCCCCACTCCGCCACCAGGGGGAGGCGACGGTGGGCAGGCTTGTGGCCTCCCTGGTCACCCCCTGACCTAGATCTTTGGCCTATAAATTCACAAATATTCCACAAAAAATCAGCGGAGCCTCGAAAATACTTTTCCGGCACCGCAAGCTTCTCATCTGGAGACCCTTCCTGGTGCCCTGTCGGGGGGGACTTTGGAGCTGGAGGGCTTCTTCATCATCATCATCGCCCCTCCAATGACTCGTGAGTAGTTCACTTCAGACCTAAGGGTCCGTAGTTAGTAGCTAGATGGTTTCTTCTCTCTCTTGGATCTTCAATACAAAGTTCTCCATGACCTTCTTGGAGATCTATCTGATGTAATCTTCTTTGGCGGTGTGTTTGTCGAGATCCGATGAATTGTGGACTTGTGATCAGATTATCTATGATATATATTTGAGTCTTTGCTGATTTCTTATATGTATGATTTTATATCCTTGTAAGTCTCTCCGACTCTTGGGTTTTGTTTAGCCACCTAGATCTATGATTCTTGCAATGGGAGAAGTGCTTGGTTTTGGGTTCTGCCATGTGGTGACCTTTCCCAGTGACAGTAGGGGCAGCAAGGCACACATCAAGCAGTGGCCATCAAGGGTAAAAAGATGGGGGTTTTATCATTGGTTTGAGATTATCCCTCTACATCTTGTCGTCTTTCTTAAGGCGTTACTCTATTCTTATGGACTTAATACACTAGATGCATGCTGGATAGCGGTCGACGTGTGGAGTACTAGTAGTAGATGCAGAAAGTATCGGTCTACTTGTTTCGGACGTGATGCCTATAGAAATAATGATTGCATAGATATCGTCACGACTCTGCACAGTTCTATCAATTGCTCGACAATAATTTGTTCACCCACCGTCTACTTGATTTCATGAGAGAAGCCACTAGTAAACACTACGGCCGCCGGGTCTATTCGCATCCATCGTTTACATCCCGCTTTTACTTTTCTTTGTTACTTTGTTGCTTTCAGTTCTCACTTGGCAAACAATCTATAGGGGATTGACAACCCCTTCATAGTGTTGGGTGCAAGCTTTTGTGCTTGTGCAGGATCTTGAGATACTCTTCCGCCGGATTGATACCTTGGTTCTCAAACTGAGGGAAATACTTACCGCCACTATGGTACATCACCCTTTCCTCTTTGAGGGAACACCAATGCAAGGCTCCAAGGCCACGGGGGAAATCCTTTGCATACTTGCCTAGGAAGTCCCTTAAGGCGTAGCCGCAGCTAAAGGATTCCTGGTGCCGTCGACACAACTATTTCTAGCGCCGTTGCACGGGATACACAGCAGCCATCAGAAGTATTTCTGGCGCCGTTGCTGGGGAGGAGAAATCAAGATCTATCCAAGTAGGTCTCACAAACTCTTCTCTTCCATTTACTTTTGTTGCCAGTTGCCTCTCGTTTTCCTCTCCCCCACTTCACATTTGCCGTTTTCATCCGCCTTTCTCCTTCGCCATTTTCTTTTGCCCTTGCCGTTTTCCTTTGCCGGTTTCTTGCTTTCTTGTGTGCTTGTTTGTTTGTTGAAGACATCATGTCTGAAATCACCAAACTTTGCGACTTCTCGAGCACTAATAATAATGATTTTATTAGTACTCCGATTGCTCGTGCCATTAGTGCGGAATCGTATGAAATCAACGCAGCTTTGCTGAATCTTGTTATGAAAGAGAAATTCTCTGGCCTTCCTAGTGAAGATGTCGCATCCCATCTCAATATCTTCATTGAGCTTTCTGATATGCAAAAGGAGAGAGATGTGGATAATGACGTGATTAAGTTGAAATTTTTTCCTTTCTCGTTGCAAGATCGCGCAAAAACTTGGTTTTCTTCTTTGCCTAAAAATAGTATCGATTCTTGGGATAGGTGCAAAGATGCTTACATATCCAAGTATTTTCCGCCGGCTAAGATCATCTCCTTACATAACGATATCATGAATTTCAAGCAACTTGATCATGAACACGTTGCACAATCTTGGGAGAGGATGAAGCTTATGATTAGAAATTTTCCTGCTCATGGCTTGAGTTTGTGGATGATTATACAAATATTTTATGCTGGCTTGAATTTCGCTTCTTGCAATATCTTGGACTCCGCCTCAGGTGGAACGTTCCTGGAAATCACGTTAGGAGACGCTACAAAACTCCTAAACAATATCATGACCAACTACTCTCAATGGCACACTCAAAGGTCGCCTGCTAGCAAAAAGGTGCATGCTATAGAAGAGATTAACTCCCTTAGTGCTAAGATGGACGAGTTGATGAATTTGGTTGCTAGTATAAACGCTACCGTAGATCCTAATGACATGCCACTATCTTCTTTGATTGAGAGTAGCAACGCTAGTTTGGACGTGAATTTTGTTGGTAGGAACAATTTTGGCAACAACAATGCTTTTAGAGGAAACTATGTTCCTAGGGCTTTTCCTAGTAACTCCTCTAACAATTATGGCAATTCCTACGGTAACACTTATGGAAATTACAACAAATTACCCTCTGATCTAGAGAGTAATATCAAAGAGTTCATCAACTCTCAAAAGATTTTCAATGCATCCATAGAGGAAAAACTACTCAAAATAGACGATTTGGGTAAGAGCGTTGATAGGATGTCTTGTGATATTGATGCTTTGAAAGTTAGATGCGCTCCTCCCAAGATCAACTTGGATGAAACTTTGAAAGCTATGCGTATCTCCATGAATGAGAGCAAAGAAAGAACCGCCCAAATTCGCGCTAGACATGAATGGTTTGAAAGGGTGCGTTCTAGTGATGCAAATCACGAAGATCTTAAAGTGCTTGGTGTGTCTCCTCTTGAATATTTGTTTTCGCGTGTCAAACCTACTTATGGAGGGGCTGGATATGAATCCACTTTGGTTGAAAAAGGCCCCAATGAATCGGAGTCCACCTATCTGGATGATAAAGATGTGGAGAGTGGAGTAGAAGAAGTCACAATTTTGGGTAGTAATGAAACTCCCACTTTGGATTTCAAGGATTTCAATTATGATAATTGCTACTTGTTTGAATGCATTTCTTTGATGCAATCCATTGCAAACTCTCCACATGCTTATAGCCAAAGCAAAGCCTTTACCGCTCATATCGTAGATGCTATGATGAAATCTCTTGAAGAGAAGCTCGAACTAGAAGTCTCTATACCTAGAAAACTTCATGATGAGTGGGAACCAACGATCAAAATCAAGATTAAAAACTATGAGTGCAATGCTTTTTGTGATTTGGGTGCTAGTGTTTCCGCGATTCCAAAGTCTTTATGTGATATTCTTGGTTTTCATGAGATTGAAGAGTGTTCTCTTAATATGCATCTTGCGGATTCTACCGTCAAGAAACCCATGGGGAGGATCGATGATGTTCTTATTGTTGTAAATAAGAACTATGTACCCGTGTACTTCATTGTACTTGACATAGATTGCAATCCTTCATGTCCCATTATTCTTGGTAGACCTTTCCTAAGGACTATTGGTGCTATCATAGATATGAAGGAGGGGAATATTAGATTTCAATTTCCCTTAAAGAAGGGCATGGAGAACTTCCCTAGAAAGAAAATAGGATTGCCTTATGAATCTATGATGAGGGCTACCTATGGTTTGAGCACCAAAGATGACGATACGTGATTCCATCACTTTCGCCTAGCTAAGGGCGTTAAACAAAAGCGCTTGTTGGGAGGCAACCCAACGAATTTAACCTTTTTATTTCTGTTTTGTGTTTTCCACACTTTCATAATTCTGTTATGATTGTGTTTTTTGTGTTTCTTTTTGCGTTTGTGCAAAGCAAAACCGTTATGATTAGTCTTGAGGATGATCGTTTGGTCATGCTGGAAAAGACATAAACTTTCTGCTCACGAAAAGAATTTTCTTTTTTTTCTATAAGAGCTTTTAAGTTGATTCTTTTTGCTGCTGATTTCTACGCAAATTCTTCAAACTGTCGTATGTTTTCAGAATTTTGGAAGCACCAGAGGTATACGAAACATACAGCTTGCTACAGACTCGCCTGGAGTTAACAAATTCTATTTTTGTTGTGTTGGTTGCTTATTTTGATGAAACTATGGATAGTATCGGGGGGTATTAGCCATGGAATATTGACAGTTCAGTAACCCAACATCAGCACAAGTAGAATTTAAGTTTGCTACAGTACCTAAGGAAGTGGTGGTTTGCTTTCTTGTACTAATGTTATCACGAGTTTCTGTTTAAGTTTCGTGTTGTGAAGTTTTCATGTTTTGGGTGAAGTTCTTATGGACAAAAAGATAAAGAGTGGCAAGAGCTCAAGATTGGGGATGCCCAAGGCACCCCAAGAGATTCAAGGATGTCGTAAAATCCTAAGCTTGGGGATGCCCCGGGAAGGCATCCCGTCTCTCGTCTTCAATCCATCGGTAACGTTACTTGGCGCTATATTTTTATTCACCACATGTTATGTGTATTTGCTTGGAGCATCTTGTATCGTAGGAGTCTTTTATTTTGTTGTTTCACAATCATCGTTGCTGCACACCTAGAGAGAGAGACATGCACACACCATGATTTTGTCGAGCTTCACTTATATCTTTTGGTAGACAATTCAGCTCACATGTGCTTCACTTATATCTTTTGAGCTAGACACTTTTGCTCTTTGTGATTCACTTATATATTTTAGAGCGCAGCGGTGCGTGGCTTGGTAGTTGATCTATGATTTGAAAGTAGTCTCAAAAGGGATAGTTATCCAAAGGGATACGAAAACTTCCACCTTGATGTGCATTGAATAGTTAGAGAAGTTTGACTCATCTCAATTAGTTTTGAGTTGTGGTTATGGTAATATTGAAGTCATGCTAGTAAGCTGTTGTGGATCTAGAAATACTTGTGTTGAAGTTAGTGATTCCCGTAGCATGCATGTATGGTGAACCGCTATGTGATGAAATCTGAGCAAGCTTAGTCTATTGATTGTCATCCTTTGCGTGGCGGTCGGGATCGCGCGATGGTTTATACCTACCAACCCTTCCCCTAGGAGTATGCGGTAAATGCTTTGTTTTGATTACTAATAAAATTTTTGCAACAAGTATATGAGTTCTTGATGACTAATGTTGAGTCCATGGTTTAGATGCACTTTCACCTTTCGCCATCACTATCTTCATAGTGCCGCGCAACTTTCGCCGGTGCACAAAACCCACCATTAGCCTCCCTCAAAACAGCCACCATACCTACCTATTATGGCTGTTGCAAAGTCATTCCGAGATATATTGCCATGCAACTACCACCATGACATGTGCCACCACGTCTACATTTCCTTTGGATGATCGTAAGATAGCTAGCATGATGTTTCCATTGATGTATATGCCATGCTAGATCATTGCCACGGTACACTACCGAAGGCATTCCATACAGAGTCATAATTGCTCTAAGTTTTGAGTTGAAAGTGTGATGATAATCATTATTGGAGCATTGTCCCATGTGAGGAAATTAAAGAGGCGAAAGAAGCCCATAAAAAGAGGCCAAAGAGCCCACCAAAATAATAAAAAAATGAGAGAAAAAGAGAGAAGGGACAATGCTACCACTTTTTCCATACTTGTGCATATTGAGCACCATGATCTTCATGATTGAGAGTCTCTCGTTTTGTCACCACCATATAGCTAGTGGGAAATTCTCATTATATAACTTGGCTTGTATATTCCAATGATAGGCTTCCTCAAAATTGCCTTAGGTCTTCGTGAGCAAGCAAGTTGGATGCACACCCACTAGTTTTCTTTAAGAGCTTTCACATACTTGTAGCTCTAGTGCATCATTTATATGGCAATCCCTACTCATTCACATTGATATCTATTGATGAGCATCTCCACAGCTCATTGATATGCCTAGTTAATGTGACTATCTTCTCCTTTTTATCTTGCAACCTCCACCACATTCCACACCATCTATAGTGCTATAACCATGGCTCACGCTCATGTATTGCGTGAGGGTTGAAATTTTTTGGGAAAGTAAAGGTGTGAAACAATTACTTGGCCAATACCGGGGTTGTGCATGATTTAAATTCGTTGTGCAATGATGATAGAGCATAGCCAAACTATATGCTTTTGTAGGGATAACTTTCTTTTGGCCTTGTTATTCTGAAAGTTCATGATTACTTTGCTTGTTTGCTTGAATTATTATTGTTTCCACGTCAATAGCAAACTGTTGTTTTGAATCTAATGGATCTGAACATTCACGTCACATAAGAGGAATTACAAAGGACACCTATGCAAGGTAGCATGAAAGCATCAAAAATTCATTCTTATCACTTCCCTACTCGAGGACGAGCAGGAATTAAGCTTGGGGATGCTTGATATGTCTCAAACGTATCTATAATTTCTGATGGTTTCACGCTGTTATCTTCCCTTCTTTGTTTGTTTTATGTACCTTTTTATATCTTTTTGGGACTAACTTATTAATTCAGTGCCAAGTGCCAGTTCCTGTTTTTTCCGTGTTTTTGACTCTTTTCAGATTTGATTTTGGAACGGAGTCCAAACGGAAGAAAAACCCCGAAATGATTTTTTCCCGAACGGAAGAAGTCTAGGGGGCTTTTGGGCCAAGCCAGGTGGGCTCCAGGGATCCCACGAGCCGCCACTCCGCCACCAGGGGGAGGCGGCGATGGGCAGGCTTGTGGCCTCCCTCGCCGCCCCCTGACCTAGATCTTTGGCCTATAAATTCCCAAATATTCCGCAAAAAATCAGGGGAGCCTCGAATATACTTTTCCGCCGCCGCAAGCTTCCGTTTCCGCGAGATCTCATATGGAGACCCTTCCCGGCGCCCTGTCGTAGGGGACTTTGGAGCTGGAGGGCTTATTCATCATCATCATCGCCCCTCCAATGACTCGTGAGTAGTTCACTTCAGACCTACTGGTCCGTAGTTAGTACCTAGATAGCTTCTTCTCTCTCTTGGATCTTCAATACAAAGTTCTCCATGACCTTCTTGGAGATCTATCCGATGTAATCTTCTTTGGCGGTGTGTTTGTCGAGATCCGATGAATTGTGGACTTGTGATCAGATTATCTATGATATATATGTGAGTCTTTGCTGATTTCTTATATGCATGATTTGATATCCTTGCAACTCTCTCCGAGTCTTGGGTTTTGTTTGGCCAACTAGATCTATGATTCTTGCAATGGGAGAAGTGCTTGGTTTTGGGTTCTGCCATGTGGTGACCTTTCCCAGTGACAGTAGGGGCAGCAAGGCACACATCAAGCAGTTGCCATGAAGGGTAAAAAGATGGGGTTTTTATCATTGGTTTGAGATTATCCCTCTACAGCATCTCATCTTGCTTAAGGCGTTACTCTGTTCTTATGGACTTAATACACTAGATGCATGCTGGATAGCGGTCGACGTGTGGAGTAATAGTAGTAGATGCAGAAAGTATCGGTCTACTTGTTTCGAACGTGATGCCTATAGAAATAATCATTGCATAGATATTGTCACGACTCTGCACAGTTCTATCAATTGCTCGACAGTAATTTGTTCACCCACCGTTACTTGCTTTCATGAGAGAAGCCACTAGTAAAAACTACGGCCCTCGGGTCTATTCACATCCATCGTTTACATCTCCGCTTTTACTTTTCTTTGTTACTTTTTTGCTTTCAGTTCTCACTTGGCAAACAATCTATAAGGGATTGACAACCCCTTCATAGCGTTGGGTGAAAGCTTTTGTGTTTGTGCAGGATCTTGAGATACTCTTCCGCCGGATTGATACCTTGGTCCTCAAACTGAGGGAAATACTTACCGTCGCTGTGCTACATCACCCTTTGCGCTTTGAGGGAACACCAACGCAAGGTTCCAAGGCCACGGGGGAAATCCTTTGCATACTTGCCTAGCAAGTCCCTTAAGGCGTGGCCGCAGCTGAAGGATTCCTGGTGCCGTCGACACAACTATTTCTGGCGCTGTTGCAAGGGATACACAACAGCCATCACCAGCCTTCTCATCTACCAAGTATCTAGGGTAGCTCCGCCTTAGTGACCGTTCCCCTCATAACAGAAGGACTTAGTCTCGGGTTTGGGTTCAATCTTGGGTTTCTTCATTAGAGCAGCAAGTGGTTTGTCGTTTCATGAAGTATCCCTTCTAGCCCTTGCCCTTCTTGAAACTAGTGGTTTTACTAACCATCAACAATTGATGCTCCTTCTTGATTTCTACTTTTGCAGTGTCAAACATTGTGAATTGCTCAAGGATCATCATATCTATCCTTGATATGTTATAGTTCATCACGAAGCTCTAGCAGCTTGGTGGCAGTGGCTTTTGGAGAACCATCGCTATCTCATCTGGAAGATTAACTCCCACTTAATTGAAGCGATTCAAGCGATTGAGCTTTTCTCCTTTACTTTATAGACAAAGAATCTTGTCGGTGGTCTCATACCTCTCAACAAGGGCATGAGCATGAAATCTCAATTTCATCTCTTATGTTCCGTGACGTTTCAAAATGTCTTCGGCGCCTTGCTTCTAAGCCATTAAGTATTATGCATTGAACTATCACGTAGTCATCAAAAAACGTGTATGTCAGATGTTCGCAACATCCACAGACGTCGCTCGAGGTGCAGCACAACGCGTGTTGCATTAAGGACATAAGACTTCCACGCAGCAATGAGGTCAATCCTCAGTTTTACGGATCAGTCCGCAAAGTTGGTACTATCATCTTTCAACTATTTTTTCTCTAGGAACATATAAAAAATAGTAGAGCTATAGCGCAAGCTACATCATAATTCGCAAAGAACTTTTAAATATGTTCATGATAATTAGTTCAATTAATCATATTACTTAAGAACTCCCACTCAAAAAGTACATCCCTCTAGTCATTTGAGTGGCGCATGATCCAAATCCACTAAGTCAAGTCCGACCATCACGTGAGTTGAGTATAGCTTTAGTGGTAAACATCTCTATCCTAATCATATCAACTATACGATTTAGGCATGACATTTCTGTCTCTTCTGTTCCGAGGCCATGTCTGCACATGCTAGGCTCGTCAAGTTTAACCCGAGTGTTCCGCGTGTGCAACTGTTTTGCACCCGTTGTGTGTGAACGTTCAGTCTATCACACCCGATCATCATATGGTGTCTCGAAACGACGAACTTTCGTAACTGTGCACAGTCGGGGAGAACACAATTTCATATTGAAATTTTAGTGAGCGATCACCTTATAATTCTACCGTCGTTCTAAGCACAATAAGGTGCATAAAAGGATTAACATCACATGCAATTCATAAGTGACATGATATGGCCATGATCTTGTGCTTCTTGATCTCCATCACGAAAGCACCGACATGATCTTCTTGTCACCGACGCCATACCATGATCTCCATCATCATGCCACCATCGAGGTTGTCGTGATATCTATTCTATAATTACTAAAGCTACAACATAGCGATATAGTAAACGCATCTCCAAACACAAACATTAGTTTAAAGACAACCCTATGGCTCCTGCCGTTTGCCGTAGCATCGAAGTGCAAGTCGATATTAACTATTACAACATGATCATCTCATACATCCAATATATCACACATGTATTTGGCCATATCATATCACAAGCACACCTTGCAAAAACAAGTTAGACGTCCTCTAATTTGTTGTTGTATGTTTTACGTGGTTGCTATAGGTATATAGTACTATCGCATGTTACTTACGCAAAACCACAAGGAGATGTGCAAATTTCTATTTAACCTCTCTCCAAGGACCGCCTCGGTCGAATCCAATGCAACTAAACCTGAAGAAACCGACACCCGCCAGTCATCTTTATGCAACGAGTTGCATGTTAGTCGATGAAATCAGTCTCTCGTAAGCATACGAGTAATGTCGGTCTGGGCCGCTTCAATCCAACAATACCGCCGAATCGAGAAAAGACTAAGAAGGGATGCAAATCGAACATTAACACCCACAAAAACTTTTTGTGTTCTACTCGAGATAACATCTACGCATGAACCTAGCTCATGATGCCACTGTTGGGGAACGTTGCATGGGAAACAAAAAATTTCCTACGCACACGAAGACCTATGATGGTGATGTTCATCTACGAGAGGAGATTAGATCCACACACCCTTGTAGATACCTAAGCAGGAAGCGTTAAGAAACGTGGTTGATGTAGTGGTACACCTTCGTGATTCAAATCACCGTCGTCCCATGATCCGTCCCACGATCCGTTACGATCTAGCGCCGAACGGACGACACCTCCGCGTTCAGCACACGTACAGCTCGATGACGATCTCGGCCTTCTTGATCCAGCAAAAGAGATGAAGAAGTAGATGAGTTCTCCGGCAGGGTGACGGCGCGTTGGTGGTGGTGATGATCTACTCCTTCAGGGCTCCGCCCGAGCTCCGCAAAAATCCGATCTAGAGGAAGAACTACGTTGTATAGTTTTGAGTTGCACGTGGCAAAGTTGTGTCTCAAAATCCCTAAAACCACCAATATATATAGGAGGAGGGGAGGGGCTAGCCTTGGGGCTCAAGGGAACCCCAAGGGCACCGACCAAGGAGGAGGAGGTGGACTCCCACCCCAATTCGGTTTGGGGGAAGGAGTCCAGTCCTTCCTTCCCACCTCACTCTTTCCTTGTTTTTTTTCCTTTAGTATTTTCTCTCGTAGCACCATAGACCACTTGGGCTGGCCTAACCAGCCCACTAAGGTCTGGTGCGCCACCCTAGGGTTACTGGCCTCACTCCTAGGTGGCTTGTCCCCTCCCGGTGAATACCCGGAACCCATTCGTCACTCCTGGTACACTACCAGTAATGCCCAAAATCTTTCTGGTGACCAAATGAAACCATCCTATATATCAATCTTCGTTTCTGGACCATTACGGAAACCCTCGTGATGTTTGTGATCTCATCCGGGACTCCGAACAACCTTCGGTCACCAACACATATAACAACACTATACTAAAACATGATCGAACCATAAGTGTGTAGGCCCTGCGGGTTCGAGAACTATGCAGACATGACCCGGACACTCCTCGGTCAATATCCAATAACGGGACCTGGATGTCCATATTGGATCGTACATATTCTACGAAGATCTCATCGGTTGAACCTCTATGCCAAGGATTCATATAATCCCGTATACCATTGCCTTTGTCCTTTGGTATGTTACTTGCCCGAGATTTGATCGTCGGTATCCGTATACCTATTTCAACCTCGTTACCGGCAAGCCTCTTTACTCGTTCCGTAATACAAGATCCCGTGACTTACACTTGAGTGACATTGCTTGCAAGGCTTGTGTGTGATGTTGTATTACCGAGTGGGCCCCAAGATACCTCTCCATCACACAGAGTGACAAATCCCAGTCTTGATCCATGCTAACTCAACGGACACCTTTGGAGATACCTGTAGAGCACCTTTATAGTCACCCAGTAACGTTGTGACGTTTGATACACATAAGGCATTCCTCCGGTGTCAGTGAGTTACATGGTCTCATGGTAATACGAATGAATACTTGACACGCAGAAAACAATAGCAACAAAATGACACGATCACATGCTATGTTTATAATTTGGGTCTTGTCCATCACATGATTCTCCTAATGATGTGATCCCGTTATCAAATGACAACACTTGTCTATGGTCAGGAAACCTTGACCATCTTTGATCAACGAGCTAGTCAACTAGAGGCTTACTAGGGACAATGTTTTGTCTATGGATCCACCGATGTATTTGTGTTTCCAATCAATACAATTATAGCATGGATAACAAAAGATTATCATGAACAAAGATATGTAATAATAACTAATTTATTATTGCCTCTAGGGCATATTTCCAACATGTAGATCGCTAAGCGGGAAGCGTTAAGAAAAGTGGTTGATGTAGTGGTACAACTTCATGATTAAAATCACCGTTGTCCCACGATCCGTCCCACGATCCATTCCAATCTAGCGCCGAACGGACGACACCTCCGTGTTCAGCACACGTACAAGTCGATGACGATCTCTCATACGTCCATTTTGCATCATGCTTTCATGTTGATACTTATCGCTTCTTGGGCTGTTATTCCACTTCACAGTACAATACTTATGCCTTTTCTCTCTTATTTTGCAAGGTTTACTTGAAGAGGGAGAATGCCGGTAGCTGGAATTCTGACATCAAATTGGTGCAAGTTTGAGATACCTATTATGCGCAACTCCAAACGCCGTAAAATCAACGAGGATTTTTTTCCGGATTTATAAAAAATACTAGGCCGAACAAGTGCCAGAGGGGCGCCAGCAGGTGGCCACAAGCCTGCTAGGCGCGACCACCCCCCTGGCCACGCCTAGGGGGCTTGTGGGCACCCAGCTGGCCCTCTGGCCCCCCTCTTCTGCTATATTAAGGGTTTCGTCCGGGAAAAAATCAAGAGGAGGTTTTTTCGTAGAACCGCCGCCAACACGAGGTGGAACTTGAGCAGAACCAATCTAGAGCTCCGGCAGGACAATCCTCCAGGGGAAACTTTCCACCCGGAGGGGGAAATCGTCGCCATCGTCATCACCAACATTCCTCTCATCGGAGAGGACTCATCACCATCAACATGTTCATCAGCACCATCTCATCTCGAAACCCTAGTTCATCACTTGTAACCAATCTCCATCTCGCGACTACGATTGGTACTTGTAAGGTTGCTAGTACTGTTAATTACTCTTTGTAGTTGATGCTAGTTGGATTACTTGGTGGAAGAGTTTATGTTCAAATCCTTGATGCTACTCATTACCTCTCTGGTCATGAATATGATTATGCTTTTTGAGTAGTTACTTTTGTTCCTGAGGACATGGCATAAGTCATGCTAATTGTAGTCATGTGAATTTGGTATTCGTTCGATATTTTGATGTGTTGTATGTTGTTTTTCCTCTAGTGGTGTTATGTGAACGTCGACTACATAAAACTTCACCATTATTTGGGCCTAGAGGAAGGCATTGGGAAGTAGTAAGTAGATGATGGGTTGCTAGAGTGACAAAAGCTTAAACCCTAGTTTATGCGTTGCTTCGTAAGGGGCTGATTTGGATCCACTAGTTTAATGTTATGGTTAGACTTTGTCTTAATTCTTCTTTCGTAGTTGCGGATGCTTGCGAGAGGGGTTAATCATAAGTGGGATGCTTGTCCAAGTAAGGGAAGAACCCAAGCGCCGGTCCACCCAAATATCAAACTATCAAAGTAACGAACGTGAATCATATGAACATGATGAAAACTAGCATGAAAGAAATTCCCTTGTGTCCTCGGGAGCATTTTTCCTCCTATAAGACTTTGTCCAGGCTTGTCCGTTGCTACAAAAGGGATTGGGCCACCTTGCTGCACTGTTGCTACTTTTTTTACTTGTTGCTTTCTACGAATCATCTCACCACACAATCACTTGTTACCGATAATTTCAGTGTTTGCAAATATTTCCTTGCTGAAAACCACTTGTCAGATCCTTGTGCTCCTCGTTGGGTTCGACACTCTTACTTATCAAAAGGACTAGATAGATCCTCTATACTTGTGGGTCATCAAGACTCTTTTCTGGCGCCGTTGCTGGGGAGTGAAGCGCCTTTGGTAAGTAGAACTTGGTAAGGAAACATTCATATAGTGTGCTGAAATGTATTGTCACTTGTCACTATGGATACTAATCCTTTGAAGGGCTTCTTCGGGGTATCTTCACCTCGAACGGAAGCACAAATAGTTGCTCCTCAACCTCCTGCACCTACTGAAAATATTTGCTTTGAATTTCCTTCGGGTATGCTTGAGAAACTGCTGGCTAATCCTTTTACTGGAGATGGAACATCACATCCAGACTTGCATCTAATATATGTAGATGAAGTTTGTGGTTTATTTAAGCTTGCAGGTTTTCCCGAGGATGAGGTCAAGAAGAAGGTCTTTCCTTTATCTTTGAAGGATAAGGCGTTGACATGGTATAGGCTATGTGATGATAATGGATCATGGAACTATAATCGGTTGAAATTGGAATTTCATCAAAAGTTTTATCCTATGCATTTAGTACATCGTGATCAGAATTATATTTACAATTTTCGGCCTCGTGACAGAGAAAGAGTCACTCAAGCTTGGGGGAGGCTTAAATCAACGTTATATTCATGCCCCAACCATGAGCTCTCGAGAGAAATTATCATTCAGAACTTCTATGCTCGGCTTTCTCATGATGATCGCACCATGCTTGACACTTCTTGTGTCGGTTCTTTTATGAAGAGAGATATTGACTTCGAATGGAATTTATTGGAGAGAATTAAACGCAACTTTGAAGATTGGGAGCTTGAAGAAGGTAAGGAGTCAGGTATGAATTTCATGTTTGATTGCGTTAAATCCTTTGTTGAAACAAATACTTTTTGTGATTTTAGCGCTAAGTATGGACTTGACACTGAGATAGTAGCTTCATTGTGTGAATCATTTGCTGCTCATATTGATCTCCCCAATGAGAAGTGGTTTAAATATCATCCTCCTTTAGAAGTCAATGTAGTTAAACCCAATCCAGTTGAAGAGAAAGTTATTGCCTATAATGATCCTATTGTTCCTAGTGCTTACATTGAGAGACCACCTTCCCCTGTTAGGATCAAGGATCATTCTAAAGCTTCAACTGTGATACGTAGATGCTACATTACAACACCTACACCCCCTGAGAAAATTAGAATTGAACCTAGCATTGCTATTATCAAAGATCTTCTGTCCGACGATGTTGTGGGACATAATATTCACTTCTGTGAAGATGCTCCTAGAATTGCTAAACCTCATGCAAGAGACAAACATAGGACTATTGTTAGCACGCCTGTTGTTTGTGTTAAGATAGGAGATCATTGCTATCATGGTTTATGTGACGTGGGTCCTAGTGTTAGTGCAATACCTCAATCCTTATATGATGAAATCAAAGACGAGATTGCACCTATTGAGATAGAGCCTATTGATGTCACTATTAAGCTTGCCAATAGAGATACTATCTGCCCTGTGGGAATTGTTCGGGATGTTGAAGTCTTGTGTGGTAAAACGAAGTATCCTGCTGATTGCCTCGTTCTTGCCACCACTCAAGATAGCTTTTGCCCATCATATTTGGGAGATCTTTTCTCAATATTGTCAATGCTCATATTGACTGTGAGAAGCAAACTATCACTCTTGGCTTTGAAGGTGTGTCACATGAGTTCAACTTCTCCAAGTTTGGTAGACAACCTCATGGAAAAGAGTTACCTAATAAGGATGAAACTACTGCCTTAGCTTCTATTGTCGTGCCTCCTACTGATCCCTTAGAGAAATACTTGCTTGAGCATGAAAATGATAGGCATATGGATGAAAGGGATGAGATAGATAGAATTGTCTTAGAACAATATCCTATCCTTAAGAATAACTTGCCTGTTGAACTGCTTGGGGATCCAACCCCACCGAAGGGTGATCCTGTCTTCGAGCTTAAACAGTTGCCTGATACTCTTAAGTATGCTTATCTTGATGAAAAGGAGATATATCCTGTTATTATTAGTGCTAGCCTCTCAGATCATGAAGAAAAGAAGTTATTAAAAACTCTGAGGAAGCACTGTGCTGCTATTGGATGTACTCTTGATGATCTTAAGGGCATTAGTCCCACTCTATGCCAGCACAAGATTAGAACTGATCCTAATTCCAAATCAGTTGCTGATCATCAAAGGAGATTAAATCCTAAGATGAAAGAAGTAGTAAGAAAAGAAATACTAAAGCTCCTGGAAGCAGGTATTATCTATCCTGTTGCTCATAGCTATTGGGTGAGTCTGGTGCATTGCGTCCCTAAGAAGGGAGGCATTACCGTTGTCCCTAATGATAAGGATGAATGGATCCCACAGAGGATTATTACTGGCTATAGGATGGTGATCGATTTTAGGAAACTGAATAAAGCCACTAGGAAAGATCATTACCCTTTCCCTTTTATCGACCAAATGCTAGAAAGGCTGTCTAAACACACACTTCTACTTTCTAGACGGTTATTCTAGTTTCTCCCAAATACCAGTTGCACAATCTGATTAGGAGAAAACCACTTTCACCTTCCCTTTCAGTACCTTTGCTTATAGACGTATGCCTTTTGTCTTATGTAATGCACCTACCACCTTTCAAAGATGTATGATGGCTATATTCTCTGACTTTTGTGAAAAGATTGTGGAGGTTTTCACGGATGACTTCTCCGTTTACGGATCTTCCTTTGATGATTGCCTCAGCAACCTTGATCGAGTCTTTCAGAGATGTAAATACACCAATCTTGTCTTGAATTGGGAGAAGTGCCACTTTATGGTTAATGTAGGCATCGTCTTAGGACATAAAATTTCTGAAAGAGGTATTGAAGTCGATAAGGCTAAGGTTGATGCAATTGAGAAAATATCATACCCCGCAGATATCAAAGGTAAAAGAAGTTTCCTTGGTCATGCTGGTTTCTATAGAAGGTTCATTAAAGACTTCTCTAAGATTTCTAGGCCTCTTACCAGTCTCTTGCAAAAGGATATTCCTTTTGTCTTTGATGATAATTGTGAGGAAGCCTTCGAAAAACTTAAGAGGGCTTTGATAACTACACCTGTTGTTCAACCACCTGATTCGAACTTGCCGTTTGAAATCATGTGTGATTCTAGTGATTATGTTGTTGGTGCTGTCCTAAGGCAAAGAGTTGATAAGAAGTTGAATGTTATTCACTATGCTAGTAAAGCCCTAGACAGTGCCCAAAGAAACTATGCCACTACAGAAAAGGAGTTTTTAGCAGTCGTGTTTGCATGTGAAAAGTTCAGGTCTTACATAGTTGATTCCAAAGTCACTATTCACACTATTCACACTGCTATTAAGTACCTCATGGAGAAGAAGGACGCTAAACCTAGACTTATCAGATGGGTTCTCTTGCGACATGAATTTGATTTGCACGTTGTCGACAAGAAGGGTGCTGATAACCCAGTAGTAGATAACTTGTCTAGGTTAGAGAACGTTCTTTATGACCCACAACCTATTGATGATAGCTTTCCTGATGAGCAATTGAATGTCATTAGTACTTCCTGTAGTGCACCATGGTATGATGATTATGCAAACTGTATCGTTGCCAAATATATACCACCTAGTTTCACATATCAGCAAAAGAAGAAATTCTTCTTTGACTTAACACATTACTTGTGGGATGATCCTCACCTTTATAAAGAAGGAGTAGATGGTGTTATTAGATGTTGTGTACCTGAACATGAACGGGGACAGATCCTACAGAAGTGTCACCCTGAGGCCTACGAAGGACACCGTGCGGGAGATAGAACTGCACACAAGGTATTGCAATCAGGTTTCTATTGGCCCGCTCTCTTCAAGGATGCCCGTAATTTTCTCATGTCTTGTCACGAATGTCAAAGAGTAGGTAATATCGGTAAACGTCAGGAAATGCCTATGAACTATTCACTTGTCATTGAACCATTTGATGTTTGGGGCTTTGATTATATGGGACCTTTTCCAAAATCCAACGGGTATACTCATATCCTAGTTGCTATTGATTACGTCACTAAGTGGGTAGAAGCTATCCCAACTAGTAGTGTTGATCACAACACCTCTGTCAGGATGCTTAAAGAAGTTATTTTCCCTAGATTTGGAGTCCCTAGATATCTAATGACCGACGGTGGTTCGCATTTCATTCATGGTGCTTTCCGTAAAACGCTTGCTAAGTACAATGTCAACCATAGAATTGCCTCTCCTTATCACCCTCAGTCCAGTGGTCAAGTAGAGCTAAGCAATAGAGAGATTAAACTAATTCTGCAAAAGACTGTCAATAGGTCTAGAAAGAATTGGTCTAAGAAGCTCGATGATGCACTGTGGGCTTATAGAACTGCCTATAAGAATCCCATGGGCATGTCTCCGTACAAAATGGTGTACGATAAAGCATGCCATTTACCTCTTGAGCTAGAGCATAAAGCTTATTGGGCAATCAAAGAGCTCAACTTTGATTTCAAACTTGCTGGTGAGAAGAGGTTATTGGACATTAGCTCGCTTGATGAATGGAGAACTCAAGCATATGAGAATGCCAAGTTGTTCAAAGAGAAGGTTAAGAGGTGTCATGATAAGAGGATACAAAAGCATGAGTTCAATGTAGGTGATTATGTCTTCCTATATAATTCTCGTTTAAGATTTTTTGCAGGCAATCTTCTCTCTAAATGGGAAGGTCCCTATATTGTTGAGGAAGTATATCGTTCCGGTGCTATGAAGATCAACAACACAGAAGGTAATTGTTTGAGAGTTGTAAATGGGCAGAGAATCAAGCATTATATCTCAGGTACTCCCATAAATGTTGAAAGCAATATCATCAATACCATAACTCCGGACGAATACCGAACGGATGTTTATCAGCCTATTTCAGACTCCGAAAATGAAGAGGTATGTGATTCGGTAAGAAAACAGATTCCAAAACTTTTCCAATAGGAATTTTTCTCCGTTTTGGAATATTTGAAAAAATAGAAAAATTGGAAGTAGTCCAGAAAGCGCGCGAGAAGGCGTCAAGCCTGCCAGGTGCGGGCCCACCCCCTGGCCGCACCTGGGGGGCTTGTGGCCACCTCTTGTGCCTCCTGGACTCCATTTTCTTGCGGAGTACTCCTTCTGGTGTGAAAAAAATCAATATATATTCTCCCGTAACGTCTGACCCTCGTATCACGCAGATTTCCTCTGTTTTCGTTTCGAGCCTGTTTTGTGCCACAGATTTAGAGCAAGATGTCGTCCCAGGAATCTGTGGGGGAGAACAATCTCCCTCAAGTCTATGGAGAAGTACATGCTGATCTGAAAAGGATGGAGGTCATGGAGGCCAAGGAAAGGCTACCTAAAGAAACCAAGGGCAAAACTAAGGAGAAGAATCAAGCATTGGATGAAGCACAATCTGCGTTCAACAAAGAAGAAGTTGAAGAAGTGGATTTCCTCCAAACCTACCTCAACCTATTGTCTCCATCCTTGATTGAACTCTTGAGGTTTTGTGAAACAACTCGTGCTCCCAATACATATCTCACTCGTGAAGTTGTTTTGCTGGAGAAACATATCATAGATCTCCAAGGTATAAATCAAAGATTGATGGGCCTCTTGGACAAAGAAACTCCATCACCATCACCTCCAAAGGAAGACAACAAAGCATGGGTATGGGCAATCCCCTTGGCTTCTGCCAAGCTTGGGGGAGTTGCCCGGTATCGTGTCTCGATCACATCTTTTGCCTTTACCTTTCTTTTAGTTTGTTCCTTTTCAGTTTTCTTTTTCTCTAGTAGATTAAAAGTCTTCGTGTTTTAGTCTTGAGTTTTGCTTTGTGTCACCCTCGATGTATTCGAACTCGTGATCCATATAATAAAGAGTGTTTTAGTGGAAGGTCTTTGCCTCTTGCCATGACAAAAGAGTGAGAAAAGAACAAAAGCATAAAAGGTCATGTAATGATCTTATGGGAAGTGATGGCTTCACATATAGAAAGAATGTTGATTGAAACTTGTTGAGGGTAGACAAACATAGACATTGGTCATTGTTGCAATTAATAGGAAGTGATAAAGAAGGAGAGGTTCACATATAAATATATCATCTTTGACACCATCTAAGATTGTGAACACTCACTAAACTATTGCATGCCTAGAAGTAGATGTTCGACAAGGAAGACAACATGATGAATTGTGTTTGCTTGCCTCTGAACAATGTTATATGATTAGAGATCCCTTAGCATTTCACGATTTCTTCCACCTCATATTAGCCAAAACTCCCGCACCAAGTTGAGATACTACTTGTGCATCCACAAACCTACAACCCAGTTTTGCCATGAGAGAACACTATACCTACCCATGGATTGAATAAGATCCCTCAAGTAAGTTGTCATCGGTGCAAGCAATAAAAATTGCTCTCTAATATGTATGATCTATTAGTGTGTGGAAAATAAGCTTTGTATGAACCTGTGATGAGGAAGACATAAAAGCGACAGACTGCATAATAAAGTTCTTTATCACAGGAGGCAATATAAATGACGTTCCTCCGCACTAAGAGGACACACATCCAAACCTCAAAAGTGCAAGACAACCTATGCTTCCTTCTGCGAAGGGCCTATATTGTACCTTTGATTTTTGCCCTTGAAAGAGTCAGGGTGATCTTCACCAATTCCTTGTTTTGCCTTTATCTTGGCTATTGTCATATGCTAGGGAAAGATCTATATTCATATGTCAACTTGGAGGTAAGCATTCATGAATTATTATTGTTGACATTACCCTTGAGGTAAGCGCTACGGCAAAAAAAGTTCTTCCCCGGCAGTGGTGCCAGAGATCCTTCTGTCGTCTCTTGGGCTTGCGTTGGTTTTTCCCTTCAAGAGCAAAGGGCGATGCAGCACAGGAGCAGTAAGTATTTCCCTCAGTTTGCGAACCAAGGTATCAATCCAGTAGGAGAATCTCGGCAAGTCCAGAGTACCTGCACAAACACAAAGAGCTTGCACCCAACGCTATAAAGGGGTTGTCAATCCCTTCAAGACTGATTGCAAAGTGAGATCTGAAGGCGGAATGTGCAACGAAGTAAAAGTGTAAGGCTGAAAATATGGTGTGGTGTAGACCCGGGGGCCATAGTGTGCACTAGAGTCTTCTCTCAAAATAGCAACTATTAAAGTCGGTGAACAAATTACTGTCGAGCAATTTATAGAACCGTGCAAAGTCATGACGATATCTAAGGCAATGATCATACATATAGGCATCACGTCTGAGACAAGTAGACCGATACTTTCTGCATCTACTACTATTACTCCACACATCGACCGCTATCCAGCATGCATCTAGTGTATTGAGTTCATGACGAACAGAGTAACACCTTAAGAAAGATGACATGATGTAGAGGGATAATCTCAAACCAACGATGAAAACCCCATCTTTTTAGCCTTGATGGCAACAACACGATGCGTGCCTCGCTACCCCTTTTGTCACTGGGTGAGGTCACCGCACGGTATGAACCCAAAACCAAGCACTTCTCCCATTGCGAGAATCATAGATCTAGTTGGCCAAACAAAACCAACAACTCGAAGAGAATTACAAGGATATGAAATCATGCATAAGATATATCAGAAGAAACTCAGATAAGATTCATAGATAATCTGGTCATAAATCCACAATTCATTGGATCTCGACAAACACACCGCAGAAGAAGATTACATCGGATAGATCTCCATGAAGATCATGGAGAACTTTGTATTGAAGATCCAAGAGAGAGAAGAAGCCATCTAGGTACTAGCTATGGACCCGTAGGTCTATGGTAAACTACTCATGCATCATCGGAGAGGTCATGGTGTTGATGAAGAAGCCCTCCGTATCCGAATTCCCCCTCTAGCAGGGCACCAGAACGTGCCCGAGATGGGATCTTGCAGAGACAGAAGCTTGCGGCGGCGGAAAATTATTTTCGATGATCTCCTGATTTTTTCTGGGATTTTACGGAATATATAGGCGCAAAAACTAGGGCAGAGGAGGTCCAGGCGGCGCACAAGCCCGTGAGGCCCGGCCTCCCCCCTGGCCGGGGCTGGGGGGCTTGTGGGGTCCCTGGGACCCCCTGCCTTGGTTCTCACGTCTCCCAGTCTTCTTTTGTTTCGGAAAAAATATTTTCGGGGATTTTATTCCGTTTGGACTCCATTTAAAATTCTCCCCTAAAAAGGGTGAAAAACACGGAAAAAACAGGAACTGGCACTTGGCACTGAGTTAATAAGTTAGTCCCAAAAAATATATAAAAGGCATACAAAACATCCAAGGTTTGACAAGATAATAGCATGAAACCATCAAAAGTTATAGATACGTTGGAGACGTATCAGTAAGCAGTTGGGAGGAAAAACTATAAGCCCTTATCTTTCTGTGTGACGAGCTGAAACTTTGATCTCATGAGTACCACGTGAGTTCTAGCAATTGTAGAGAATGAAAAGATAATTGAGTATGTGGATTTGCTTTACAAGCTCTTATTTGACTCTTTCTGATGTTGTGATAAATTGCAATTGCTTCAATGACTAATGGCTATGGGTTGTTACTTCTGGGTAAGGTTCTTGATCCATACTTTACTTTGTGAAGGAATTGTCACTTTAGCATGAGAGATTATATGTTGGTATTGCTGTTCTGATCGTGATCATGATGCATGCATGTTCGTATCTTGTTTTGTCGACACCTCTCTCCCTAAACATGTGGACATATTTATTGAGCTAGGCTTTCTCTTGAGGACAAGCGAAGTCTAAGCTTGGGGGAGTTGATACGTCCATTGTGCATCATGCTTTCATGTTGATATTTATCGCTTCTTGGGCTGTTATTCCACTTCACGGTACATTACTTACACCTTTTCTCTCTTATTTTGCAAGGATTAATTGAAGAGGGAGAATGCCGGCAGCTGGAATTCTGTCCTGAAATTGGAGCAAGTTTGAGATACCTATTCTGCGCAACTCCAAACGCAGTAAAAATCAATGAGGATTTTTCGGATTTACAACAAATACTGGGCCCAAGAAGTGCCAGAGAGGCGCCAGCAGGTGGCCACAAGCTTGCTAGGCGTAGCCACCCCCCTGTCCGCGCCGCAGGGGTTTGTGGGCACCGAGCTAGCCCTCTGGGTCCCCTCTTCTGCTATATGAAGGGTTTCGTCTGGGACAAAATCAAGAGGAGGCTTTTTCGTGGAATCGCCACCGCCACGAGGCGGAACTTGAGCAGAACCTATCTAGAGCTCCGGCAGGACGATCCTCCCGGGGAAACTTCCCTCTCGGAGGGGGAAATCATCGCCATCGTCATCACCAACACTCCTCTCATCGGAGGGGACTCATTACCATCAACATCTTCATCAGCACCCTCTCATCTCCAAACCCTAGTTCATCACTTGTAACCAATCTCCGTCTCGCGACTCCGATTGGTACTTGTAAGGTTGCTAGTAGTGTTAATTACTCTTTGTAGTTGATGCTAGTTGGATTACTTGGTGGAAGATTTTATGTTCAGATCCTAGATGCTACTCATTACCTCTCTGGTCATGAATATGATTATGCTTTTTGAGTAGTTACTTTTGTTCCTGCTCATTTCGCTCCTCAAATCCATGTTCCTGCTCTTCTTCCTGGGATTTTCGATCTCCTTACTCAAAGCACCATTCTCCGAACTGTTTTGGGAAAATTACTCCTTGGTAAGTGACTCCTCCATTGGTCCAATTAGTTTTTGCTCTAGTTCCTTATACATCGCGTATTTTTGCTACCTTGGTGACCCTTTTCTTGAGCTTTGCTAGCTAATTTTAGCTGGTCCCAAGTAGTTTTGATGCGTAATATGGCCTCTAGGAACTTGAGGGAGTAGTTGCTACGAGTTTTGTTGAGCCTTATTCACTTTTCCTTAGAATCACTAAAAATTTCAGAAATTTTCAGAGATAGGAAAAGGGAAAAGATCAGGAGGTTCTTAAGAGGCTCGTCAAGCCGTGACCCCAAGGATGATGGGAGTGAGAAGAAGCCCAAGTATCCGGTCACTCGAGTCGCAGAAGTTCGAGCTTGTGAATGGCCAAGCGATGTGTCCTTACGTGCTGCCGGACATCATAAGGACTTTTATCACTTGGTGGAGAACGCAGGCCTTACCGCCTTCATTGAAGATAAGTGTCCGCAATACCTCCTCCTCACTAATATCTTTGTACAAAGCTTTAACTTCTATCGGAGGAACAATCCTCCTATGGTTGAGTTCAAATTATATGATATCCCCCAGCGCATGTCACTCCAGGATTTTTGCAATGTTTGCAAATTGCCTTTTGTTGGGGATATTCACGAACCTCGTCCACGGGACTTGGAAGCTTTCATCGATACAATTTTTGTAGGAGAGGAGAGAGGAGTGTCTTGCGCTAGAGCTGCTAGCATTCATTTTCCCGATCTTCGGTACTTCTCATTATTCATGGGAAAATGTTTGATTGGCCGTGGGAAATTTGGGTCCCTTAGCTCCCCAGATCTTGCGGTCTTGCGCGAAGCCCTTAATAATGATAAAACTTATAGCTTGGGCGCCATAGTAGCTCAACGGTTGAACATGGACCGTTCTAAAGCCGTTGTCTATGGAGGTTTCTATGCTACTCGTCTTGCCACACACTTTGAGATACCTATTAGACTGGACGAGGAAGAAGAGATTCTTCTTCCCGAGAGATATCTAGATTACGATAGCATGGTTCGCCATGACTTTCTAGATAGAGATATAAATAGAAGGATGATTTATAACCTGGTATTTAGTCAGGGTACTCGTGAGACTATTAATTTGCGTGCCTTTCTTTCTTGAATCTTCATGCAGGCAGGTACATTATTATGCCCTCGGACATCTACGCATATTGGGGCTTATCCCAACCACACGTGCCCGTGCCCGAGCCACCAGTCGAGTACCAGACGCCATTTTATCAGTGGGAACCAGAGGAGCTCACACAGCAGTGGCATCCTCAGTCCACTCCGGAGTACCCCGGAGCTGGTTATTTCCCTCCATGGGAGTAGACCAACTTAGACCAAAAGTCTAAGCTAGGGGGAGTACGTGTTTCTCACCGACTTTACATTCTTGCTTATGCTTTCATTTTGTTTGTCGGTGTTCACACTTTGCCACTGTATCATCCATGCTAGTTTATTTTCTTTTTCTCGTTTTCTTTTCGTGTGTCTGTCTAGTTTGGGAAAACCAAAAAATATTTTTCTTTTTCTTATTTTGATTGTTGGGAGCTTTACCTTCTAAATAGTTTTCTTTTTCTTTGGATCAAGGTAGAAGATAATGGTTACAATGTTTAGTGGCTCTCGCATGCATACCTGTTTAGTTGTTAAAGAGCCGTATTACTTTGTCTTCTCCTTTGTATTTGCCTGAAGATTCCAGATTTAGTCCAATGCATGAGCACTCTTATTATTGTTCACATCGTTAGGTCGTGCAACTGAAAGGCAATAATGACGATATATGATGAAGTGACTGAGCCTGGAAAAGCTGGTATGAACTCGATCTATTTTGTTTTTGTAAATATGACTGGCTCATTGTTCCTAGTTCACCTTTGTTGTGAGAGAAACATGTTTGCAATGACAACTTAAAGATCATAGTTGCTGATGTCATGCTTACTTAGCTAGGAGCTTATAATGGTTTGCCTTGGATGCCAACATGAATTTTGAGATGAGTATGATGTAGTATGATAGGATGCACTACTCGAAAACAGTTTTTTGCCATCTACCTAGTCTTTGTCGTCTGCTAGCTGATGGCAAAGAGTGTCTTTGCCGTCAGCTTCAGCAAAACAGATGGCAAAGCATAGGCTGATGGCATAAAGTATTTTTGCCATCTGTCACATCTTTGCCGTCTGCTAGCGGACGACAAAGAGTCCAGAGGCAGAATGCAAAGATATAGATAGGCCCACCTCACCACGGGGTGTCTAGGTCAAACTGGAGTCGGACCTTTGCCGTCTGCTAGCGGACGGCAAAGAGTCCGGAGGCAGATGACAAAGAGTCTATACTCTAACACCGTTAATGGCTCCTTCACCCCACCCCGCGCCTCTCTCTCTCTGTAACGGTCACCCCGTGCGCCCCTCTCTCTATCTCCCCACCCCACGCGCCCCTCTCTCTGTAACGGCCGCTGATGGGGTTATAGTCCTAGGGTAGGGTCATAGACCTGCCCTATAGGTCCTACCCAAGGACTACCCTTCATAAGGGATAAGGCCCTTAGTCAGTTCCTACTGAATTAAGGACTTCCCATCATCCAGTCGGCGACGATTCCTCCATCATCCAGTCGGAGATGAGCATTCGGAGCGTATTAAACACACCGACTGGATTCCACTCTGTACATCGTAACCCCCCTAGAGGGCAACGGTCATACGTTTCCATGTACCTTTATTAGCATTTAAGACATACGTTACCTGTAACGTAGGCATTTATTCGCCACTACTCCACCCCTCTGCACCGAACTTTTGTGAAGGGCAACGCACTCTATATAAGCCGTCCTTCCCCACTGGTGCAGGGGTTAGCAATTCACTGTAATCCATATTCCACTCGACAACAAGCTCCCAAGAGCACTGAGACGTAGGGATTTTACCTCCACCGTAGAGGGGCCTGAACTCATACAACCTCGCCGTAGCTAAGGCTCTGCCCATCCTTTCGTACCCTACACATCTACTGTCAGACTTATACCCACGACAGTTGGCGCCCACCGTGGGGCAGGCGTCTAAGCGACTTCCAGCGAGTTTGGGACTACATCTTTTCATAATGTCATCCGGTGAAGATCTGAGCATGGGTCACGAGATCCTCTTCGGCGCTCTCTCCTTCATCGTCGACGATTCGGCATGGCTTCGGGATGCCCCTCTCGATGTCGAGGCGCTCCCCAGTCCCGGGGCTACGCACTTCCGTGCCGGCGCCTGCTGTATTCTTCTTCCGCGCAGTCGACCTACGCCGCCGTCGCGCGCCGCAACAAGCGGTCCCACCGTCCGCTGGTCCAGCGTTGGGTGCAACACGCCCAGGCGCGGCAGAACGCATCCTCACAAGTGGCGGTCCTAGAGTCGGTTGTGGTTGCGCCGCCGTCCCAGCGCTCAGACTCAGTTCCGACTGAGTTTCCTTCCGAGTACTTGGGTCGCGGGCCAGCAGCTGAAGTGCACATGGCCAACTCCCATGAAAGTCCCCGCCAAACTGGCCGAAACGAGCACGAGGTCGGCGAAACATCCGGCGCTCGCCGTCAGCCCCGCCGTTCTGCCAGTCGGCACATTCGGCGGAGCAACGTGGAGGTGTTCCGCACACCCGTCCTCAACCTGGCTGCCGCCGTCAAGATAGCCGATTCCCTCCAGCCGACTGATTCAGAGGCTGGCAGAGGGATCGAGCAAATGCGTGCCTTGCTGCACACGGCGCAGCAACAAAATTCGGCGGTTTCCCAGTCGCACAACAGGATTCACAATAGTTCTGTTCACGCGAACACGCATCGGTCAGTTCACAGCCCCGGTTCTCATCAGCGACATAGGGGAGGCAGCCGTTCCATGAATGCCGAAGATCGTCGCCGCTCACGCACCCCACCGTGGGGTGGGCCCTACGGGCCCCGACATCATGATGATCGGCGTTCAGTCGGTGACACTTATGATCCAAGGCCCGACGCGAGAGGGCATATCGCCCAGAGGAGGATCGACAGGGGCCGGGCCCACCGTGATGGTCACGATATGGACCGTCCGAGTGGAAGCAGGACCATCTTCTCTCGTCCATAGTGTTTCAGTCGAGCCATCCGTTTGGCTGACATCCCTCCCAACTTGCGATTGGCGACGGGGATCAACAAGTTTATAAGAGAATCCAAGCCAGAAACGTGACTGGACGACTACCGAGTTGCAGTCCAGATCGGAGGAGTTGACGACCACGTCGCCATGAAGCACCTCCCTCTGATGCTCGACGGCTCGGCACGAGCGTGGCTGAACCAGTTGGCTCCCTCAAGCATCTACAGCTGGGCAGATCTGGCCCGAGTCTTCATCAGGACCTTCGAAGGGACGTGCAAACGCTCTGCTGGTCTCATGGAGCTCCAGCATTGTGTCCAGAAGCAGAATGAGCCCGTGCGCGATTTCATTCAGCATTGGACGACCCTCTACCACACGGTGGAGAACGTCACAGAGCACCAAGTAGTCTGCGCCTTCAAGGCAGGCGTGCGGTACAGAGATTTGTACCTGAAGTTCGGTCGAACAGGCGACATCTCCATGAGTAAGATGATGGAGATAGCGGCACGCTATGCAAATGGCGAAGAAGAGGACCGCATTCGTAGTGGCAAGCACAAAGCAGTCGCCGATGGAGATGGGAACAGCACTCGGAAGAAGAAGCAGAAAGCTCCGTCCACTCCGCAGGCACAGGCCGCAGCCGTTACCAATGCCAAGTTCAAGGGCAAGGGAAGGCTCAGTTCACCCCCAAGAAGAAGCAGTTCGGAAACCCCATCCTGGACCAGCCATGTCCAATTCACACAAAGATGGATGAAGAGGGCAACGCTATATATCCGAAGCATACCACTCGGCAATGTCGCCTCCTTATCCAGGGGTTCGGCGAATAACCGCCGAGTGAAAAGGACAATGAACAGGATGAGGAGGACAAGGAGGATCCGTTCCCCCAAGTCCATGCAACACTGATGATTTTTGCTGACGTTGAGAGCAAGAGTCGACTGAAGCTGGTGAACAGGGAGGTGAACATGGCCACGCCGACCAACCCTACGTTCCTCAAATGGTCTCAAACTGCGATCACCTTTGACCAGTCCGATCATCCAGCACACGTACCCACCCCAGGGAGGCAGGCTCTGGTCGTCGACCCGGTGGTGGAAGGAGTCCGACTGCGCAAAGTCCTCATGGATGGCGGCAGTGGCTTGAACATCATGTACGCTGACGCTCTCAAGGGGATGGGCATTCCGATGTCCAAACTTAGCGAGAGCAGCATGCAGTTCCATGGAGTTGTCCCTGGACGAAAGGCCAAGTCACTCGGCCAGATCGCATTATATGTCGTCTTCGGCTCCGACAAGAATTTCCGCAAGGAAAAGCTGACATTCGAGGTGGTAGACTTCCAGAGTGCGTACCACGCAATTCTGTGCCGCCCGGCGTATGCGCGTTTCATGGCCCTTCCATGTTATGTGTACCTGAAGCTAAAGATGCCAGACACAAAAGGTGTGATCACTATCACAGGCAATCGGCAGTGGACCGAGGAGTGTCTACAGCAGGGATCGAGGATCGCCGATCAGCAGATGGCTGTCCTCGAGCTTGACGAGTACAAGAAGACAGTCGACGCCGCTGACTTGATGCGTTCGAAGAAGCCAGCTTCGGAGTACGCATTCCAGTCTGCGGGAGAGACGAAGAAGGTCAGCATCCACCTAACGGACGACACCGCTGCCCCGACAAACATCTCCACCACCCTCGATCCTAAATAGGAAGCCGAGCTCATCCAATTCCTCTGTGAGAACTGGGACATCTTCGGATGGAAGCCCGCTGACATGCCAGGTGTACCCAGGGAGTTGGCGAAGCACCGACTGCATGTGGATCCCGCCGCTCGGCCTGTCCGAGAACGCGTGCGTCGGTCGCCGCGCACAAGAGGAAGGCAATCGGAGAAGAGGTGGCTAAGCTTTTGGCAGCTAACTTCATTCGCGATGTACACCACTCCGAGTGGCTCGCCAATGTTGTCATGGTTCCGAAGAAAGACAAGTCGCTCCGAATGTGCATCGACTTCAAGCATCTCAATAAGGTCTACCCGAAAGACCATTTTCCGCTCCCCCGCATCGATCAAATTATCGATCCGACTGCAGGTTGCGAGCGTTTGTCGTTCCTTGATGCCTACTCGGGCTATCATCAGATCCATCTGTATGGCCCCGATGAATTAAAAACAGCCTTTATCACCCCATTCGGGTGCTGCTGCGACATCACTATGCCATTTGGTTTGAAGAATGCAGGAGCAACCTTTATGTGCATGATCCAAAAATGCCTCCTCGACCAGATCGGTCGGAACGTGGAGGCGTATATGGATGATATCATAGTCAAGTCACGCAAAGGTTCCGACCTGCTGACTGACTTGGCAGAAACATTCACCAACCTTCGTAGGTACGATATCAAGCTCACCCCATTCAAGTGTTCATTCCGTGTTCCCAGCGGAAAGTTACTCGGCTTCTTCGTTTCCGAACGAGGGATCGATGTCAACCCCGAAAAGATCAGGACCATCGTCCGAATGGAGCGGCCGGTCAGAATACACGATGTTCAAAGGCTCACAGGTTGCCTAGCGGCTTTGAGCAGGTTTATCAGTCGACTCGGCGAGAAGGCACTTCCTCTGTACCGACTCATGAAGAAATCAGATACTTTCGAGTGGACAAACGAAGCCCAAATCGCATTCGACGACCTCAAAGTCCTACTTTCCACCCAGCCGGTTCTTACTGCTCCGCTCAGTAAAGAACCCCTTCTTCTGTACATCGCGGCTACAAATCAAGTCGTCAGCACTGTTCTCACAGTCGAATGGGAAGAAGAACGCAAAGCATACAAGGTTCAGCAGCCAGTGTATTATGTCTCCGAAGTCCCGACTCCTTCGAAGGAGAGGTATCCCCACTATCAAAAAGTTATCTACGGGATTTACATGACTGCGAAGAAGGTGGCATATTTTTTCCAAGACCACTCAGTGTCTGTCATTTCTGATGCTCTATTGTCGGAAATCCTCCACAATCGGGACGCATCGGGTCGAGTGGTGAAGTGGGCAATGGAGATGTTATACTGCGACATCAAGTTCGAGGCCAAGAAAGCTATAAAGTCTCAAGCTCTGGCTGACTTCATAGCAGAATGGGTAGAACAACAGCAATCGACCCACATCTACTCTCCTCATTGGACAATGTTCTTCGATGGGTCCAAGATGTTGAATGGCTCCGGCGCTGGCGTTGTGATCATATCGCCAAAAGGTGACAATCTCAAGTATGTGTTGCAAATACACTTTGATTCCTCCAACAACGAGGCAGAGTATGAAGCTCTCCTTTATGGATTGCGCATGGCCATCGTACTCGGCGTCCATCGCCTGATGGTCTATGGCGATTCGGATTTCGTAGTTAATCAAGTGATGAAGGAGTGGGACGTGAGGAACCCCACCATGACCACATACTGCAATGCGGTGAGGAAGCTCGAGAAAAAGATTGAAGGTCCGGAACTCCACCATGTTCCGCGACTGAAAAACCAAGCAGCTGATGAATTGGCGAAACTCGGATCCACTCGGAGACCAGTCCCGAGTGACGTTTGCCTCGAGCACCTTCACCTTCCCTCAGTTAAAGAAGATCCTTTCACAGAGGAACCAGTACAACCAAAGAGCTCGACAGATCCCACTGAAGTCGAAGTACCTGGTGTGGTCGATTTGATCATGGAGATTCTTGCTGTCATCCCCGATTGGACTGTGCAATCCTGGAAGCATCGTGAGGCAAGAATTACCAGAAGACGAAGTCCAAGCCAGACAGATCGTTCGCAGGTCAAAGTCCTTCACTGTCATTGATGGCCAGTTGTACAAGGAAAGCGTTTCAGGCGTTCTTCAATGTTGCATGTCCCCTGAGGAGGGACAGTTAATCCTGGAAGAAATTCACTCGGGAACCTGCGGTCATCACGCCTCCTCAAGGGCAATCGTCGCCAAAGCATTCAGAGCTGGCTTCTTCTGGCTGCAGGCGAATGAAATGGCGAAAGATATGGTCGACCGATGTGAAGGCTATCAGTTCTACTCTATCAAGTCCCACAAGCCAACATCTGCGTTAAAGACAATCCCTCTTGTTTGGCCGTTTGCAGTATGGGTATTAGATACAGTCGATCCATTCACGACAGGCCAAGGGGGATTCACACATCTGTTGGTGGTAGTCGACAAGTTCACAAAGTGGATTGAAGCCAAGCCCATCAAGAAGCTCGATGCCCTTGCGGCCATCAAGTTTGTCACGGACATCATCTCCAGATTCGGGGTACCTCACAGCATAATCACTAACAATGGAACAAACTTTGACTCGGAAAATTCAAAGGTTTCTTTACAGGCCAAGGTATCCGAGTGGATTTTGCATCTGTGGCACATCCCCAAACAAACGGGCAAGCAGAGCGGGCGAATGGACTTATTTTGCAAGGTTTGAAGCCTCGACTCCTGCGAGAAGTGGGACATGCCGCCGGCGCATGGGTGACCGAGCTACCCTCGGTGCTTTGGGGTCTCTGCACAACCCCAAATAGATCTCCAGGGCGATCCCCGTTCTTCATCGTTTACGGAGCAGAGGCAGTCCTTCCGAGTGACTTGCTTCACAACGCTCCACGAATCGAACTCTTCTCCGAAGCTGAAGCAGAGCAAGCAAGGCAAGACGGAGTGGATCTTCTAGAGGAGGAGCGCGAGATGGCACTGACTCGCTCAACCATTTATCAACAAGATCTGCGGCGCTTTCACACGTGACACGTCAGGGGTCGTACATTCCAAGTAGGCGACCTGGTGCTCCGAGTGGATCAGAAGAGACCTCACAAGTTGGCTCCCACCTGGGAAGGACCCTTCATCATCTCCAAGGTGCTGAACAACGGAGCATATCGACTCTACAACCTCGACAGGGAAACGGACGAGCCGCGAGCATGGAACGGAGATCTCCTCAAGCGCTTCTACACGTGACCGTCGACTGAAGCAATGTAAAGAACAAGTATCATTGAAGTAATACAAAGCAGATTGAGTTTTTGCAGATTCAAAATTCTTCAGCGGTCGCAGACTCCGGTCTCAAAAAAAAAACTTAGCTGCGATCCAGAGTCGCCTAAGTACTAACTTTCTCCGAGTATGCACTAAACGTCGCACTCGGGGACTTAGCTGCGATCAAGAATCGCCTAAGTACAAACTTTCTCCGAGTGTGCACCAAACGTCGCACTTGGGGACTTAGCTGCGATCCAGAATCGCCTAAGTACAAACTTTCTTCGAGTGTGCACTAAACGTCGCAGTCGGGGACTTAGCTGCGATCCAGTATCGCCTAAGTACAAACTTTCTCCGAGTGTGCACTAAACGTCGCACACGGGGACTTAGCTGCGATCCAGAAACGCCTAAGTACTAACTTTCTCCGAGTGTGCACTAAACGTCGCACTCGGAGACTTAGCTGCGATCAAGAATCTCCTAAGTACAAATTTTCTCCGAGTGTGCACTAAATGTTGCTCTCGGGGACATAGCTGCGATCAAGAATCGCCTAAGTACAAACTTTCTCCGAGTGTGCACTAAACGTCGCACTCGGGGACTTAGCTGCGATCCAGAATCGCCTAAGTACAAACTTTCTCCGAGTGTGCACTAAACGTCGCACCCGGGGACTTAGCTGCGATCCAGAATCGCCTAAGTACAAACTTTCTCCGAGTGTGCACTAAACGTCGCACTCGGGGACTTAGCTGCGATCCAGAATCGCCTAAGTACAAACTTTCTCTCAGTGTGCACTAAACGTCGCACTCGGGGACTTAGCTGCGATCCAGAATCGCCTAAGTACAAACTTTCTCCGAGTGTGCACTAAACGTCGCACTCGGGGACTTAGCTGCGATCCAGAATCGCCTAAGAACTAACTTTCTCTGAGTGTGCACTAAATGTCGCACTCGGGGACTTAGCTGCGATCAAGAATCGCCTAAGTACAAATTTTCTCCGAGTGTGCACTAAACGTTGCACTCGGGGACTTAGCTGCGATCAAGAATCACCTAAGTACAAACTTTCTCCGAGGGTGCACTAAACGTCGCACTCGGGGACTTAGCTGCGATCAAGAATCGCCTAAGTACAAACTTTCTCCGACTGTGCACTAAACGTCCCACTCGGGGACTTAGACGCGATCCAGAATCGCCTAAGTACTAACTTTCTCCGAATGCGCACTAAACGTCGCACTCGGGGACTTGTCTGCGATCAAGAATCACCTAAATAGAAAGCTTCCTTCGAGTGTATCTTACAGATCCTCTCGGAGGCTTAGCAGACCCTCATTGAGACTCATGTAGATGTCAAGACAACTGACAATTACATGAGTAGCAGAACCTCATTGAGGCTCATGTAGATGTCAAGTCAACTAACAATTACATGAGTAACAACTCGCTCCGAGTACGACCTTACAGTGGCACTCAAAGACTTAGCCGCGATCACGAATCGCCTAAGTACACAATTGCCTTCGAGTGTATCCTACAGATCCACTCGGAGACTCAGCAGACCCTCAGTGAGGCTCATGCAGATGTCAAGACAACTAACAATTACATGATCCACATGTTTGCCATTGGCTTCACCAAGAAACGCCAAACAAAAACCACGACCCAAAATCGTGTCAACAACTCTTTGGCAAAGGAAGAGCAAAAGAGTCGATTCAAATTCAAAGTTCGTCTAAAATAGTTGGTTTGGTGTAGCTCAAGCTTATCCACACCGAACCACGAATGTGACAGCCAACATTAGTGGCCAAAGTTTCATACAACTAACACTTGGCATACCGAGGTAAAAGTTTTCTCAAGCGTCGTCAGGACTGGCACTCGGACTGGCGGGCTCCACGAAAGTGTCCAGGTCGATCCCGTCTGCGATGCGAGGGGCGCTCTCAAGGAAGGTCTCCATGAAATCTTTGAATCGAAGCTTTTTGGTGTTGGCAACTTGCAACGCCTTTAGCTTCTCTTCGCGAGCCTCCTTGCAGTGCACTCGGACCAGCGACAGCGCCACGTCCGCACCACAGCGAGCCGCAGACTTCTTCCACGCGTGCACTCGGTTCGGGACCTCCTCCAGCCGACTCATCAACCCTTCCATCTCTTTCCGAGACTCGTCTTCGGGCCACAGCTCCTTGTCGATTCGGCCGACGACCTCTCTCAGTCGACCGATGAAAGGTCCCACTTTGCCCAGGCGAATGTGCACTCGGAGCATGTCTCGATTGGCGTCCTTGCCGAGTGGAACGTTCGGAAGAACCGACCGCTCAACGTCAGCTGCTTCAGCCTCAGCGTCCATGCAAAAATCTGCAAAGACAAGATGAGCGAAAAGTAAGCACAGAATGAAATACACAGTCAACAAGCACTCGGAAAAACAGAACTTACCACCGAGAAGCGCAATCATCTTCCTTGCCCAGTCACTGACGTACTTCTCCTGTGCTATGCACCGCCTGTTCATCACCTGCATCTGTCCCATCAGCTTGGTTCTTTGTTTCCCCATTTTCTCCATTTCGGCCACCAATGCCTTGCTTGCTTCACGGGACTCCTCCAAGGACTTCTCTCGTTCAGCCAGAACACCCTTCAGACCAGCCAAGGCAAGCATTGCTGCATCCAGTTCCGCAGCAAACTGAATCTATTCAGCGTTTAGACTGTTGTACGCTGCTCCCATCTCGCAAGTCTTCTGCAAGTCAGCGCCAAGAGACGATCACACACATTCAACAAGGACAATAATAAAAGCTCGATGTTTTTCAGACCCCTGCCGACGCAAGCAGTCGACAACGGTCTCGGGGACTACACCCAGTGGGTTCACTGAGAGTGACCCCACTGGCATGAAGCTCAAACAGGTCCGCCCAATTGAGATACATAACAAAAAACAAGCCTATGAGGTTACTACTACCCGACCTGATTAAAATTACTCTCGGGGACTCATCCAGTAGGTGCACTCGGAGTGCCCCCACCGGTAACATTCGAACAGATTAGTTTTGATCTGATCAAGTTAAAGAAAATGTATATAAAGACAACTGCCGGTGCAAGCACTCGACAGAAGTCTCGGGGACTACACCCACTGGGTTCACTAAGAGTGAACCCACTGCAAAATAATCGTACTTTATCCAAGTACATTGCTTAAACACCCAGTGGGTTACAACAGGAAAGTAAATACTTACTAGCCCACTTTCTCGGATATCGTCCCGGAGTTCCAAGCTTCGCTTGTACACAGACGCGATGGAGTCATACGCTCTCTTGGCATCACCCGCCATCAACTCTCCCTGCACCATGCCCCCCTTGGCAGCTCCCACGTGATCTTCCGGGAGGCGCTAGGCGTCATACTAGACACTCGACGGACCTGGCACCACAAGAGACTCCTTGGGCATCCCACGTCCTGCTCCAGTCGGTTCAGCAGCGATAAGCGTCGTTTGAGTCGACGGCATCATCTCAGTCGGCGACGCGTCCATGGCAGGAGTAGTAACCGGTGGAACGGCCTCAAGGATAGGCACCGCAGCTTGCTCGGACCTCTTCTGGTTGCCCTCCTTCACATAAATCACCTCTGAGGGAAACCCGACCGAACGGCGTGAGACCACAGGAAAAAGGCAAGACCAAAGACAGAATTCGTGATGCAATAATGTAAGCTCTCGAAATCGCCACGACGAACCTGGCTGGGATGTGACAACATTGTCCGTATCCATGGGATCGTCCCCCAGGCGTGGCGGAGAGGTGGCGGATGTGGCAGCTCTGTCGAGTAAAATTCACTCGACCAATAAGCATGAGTTCAATCAAATACTGGAAGAAGATAGAAGAACAATGCACTTACGCTGAGGTGACGGGAACGGTGACCCTCATCCGCAGCAAAGCCTTCCGAGGCTTAGATCCACTTGGTTTGGCCACCTTAGAGGGCTGGCCCGCGGGCTCAGCAGCAGAGTCCCTGGTCCACTTTGTGCTCCGAGCACTCGGAACCACGGGAGTAGCTGGCAAGGCACTCGGAACCACAGGAGCAGCTGGCGGGGCACTCGAGGCCGCTGGAGGAGCCGACGGAGCCAGGGGTTCGTGACGGCGTTTAGTTCGAGGATCTGGTGGTGGGGGTGGCGAGCTCTGTTCCTCATCTTCCCCCTCTTCCTGTCCGGACTCCTCCTCCCTCTCCCCACTGTCGTAGACGTACTCGACGCTCTCCACGCTGCCCTCCTGGCTACCTTCCTCTTCCTCAGCCGGATTCCCGTTCGAAACAGGAGAAAACCAGTTGGTCCACGCCTGCACGAGATACAGTCGACAACATCAGACGTCAGACGGTGATACAAGAAAAAGCGATAAATCTAAGACAATTGTGTGCACTCGACAAGTTATACTCACCTCATTCGGAGGAGGGTTGTCCGCGCAGAAGGGCTTCACTCGCCGGGCTCCTCTGGGGTTATCGCAGGCGCCTGTGATGTTGAGGACCCACGACACCACAAGCTCCCCGGTCACGCACTCAGGGTTAGTCCAAGTGGAGTCCTCAGGCCCCGTATAGTGCCACATGGCGTGGTGTCGAGCTTGCAAAGGCTGGATACGCTGACCCCGAAAAATCTCCAGCAAATCTATGCCAGTGACCCCTTTCGGACGACCTCTACTAGCGCATCAACTAGAGGATGGATCTGGATCTTCTCCATCTTCGTGAGCGCAAGCTGCCTAGGTGGAGCCGGTCGGTCTAGGCTAAAAGGTGGTAGTCCAGTTGCGGCATTCGGGCAAGCAATGTCCTGACAGTAGAACCAAGTCAACTGCCAGTTCCTAACGGATTCAGACAACTGAAGTGCGGGATAGCTACTTTTACTTTTCTTTTGGAAGCCTAAGCCTCCGCAGAGCTGGAGGAGATGAGTTTTGTCATCCGACTGGCTAAGTCTTTTGATGGTTTGAGATCTAGCAGAGAAGATGTGCTTAAAAAGCCCCCAATGGGGAGGACAGCCGATAAAACACTCACACAGCACGACGAAGGCAGAGAGATGAGCTATTGCGTTGGTAGGAAAATGGTGGAGCTGCGCCCCGAAGTGGTTCATTATACCTCTGAAGAAGGGATGAGGAGGCAGAGAGAAGCCTCGGTGCACGTGACTGAGCAGCAAGACGCGCTCCACCTCCTGGGGCGCCGGCTCCGTCTCGCCCTCCGCCGGCAACCTCCATGTCTTGTGCTCGATCATGCCATGCTCCACCATCTCCAGCATGTCCTCCTCCGTCACCATGGAGGGGAGGAAATCCCCCTGGTTCCAACCCGCCGGCAGTGCTCGCAGCCGCCGCTGAGCAGGAGCCGCCGCCTTCTTCTTCTTCCACGCCTCGAGCTTGCTCGTCTGCCCCTTCGTCATGGCGGAGGCTGCAGACCCACGGAGGAGGAAGGGAAGGAAGGAGCTTGGGATGCGCAGGAGGTCACGAGAGAAGCGGGGCAAGTGCGAGATGTCAGGCGAGTGCAACAATAAACCCTCGCTGTAGAAGTTTAAATAAGGTTCCGACTGGGTCACTAGCAGGTGGGCCCGAAATCTTATCCCCCGACCGGTCACTACGATATTAGTGGAGGAGATGAAGGCGCAGAAATCGAGGCGGCATATACTACTCGATTACGATGTCGTCATCCCCGTCGAGCGCGCCGCAACCAAAATTTGAGGATCCCAGAAAATCCGCCGCTGTCAGTTGACTGGTCACGTCAAAAGATTCCAAGAAAGCACTCGGTCCCTGACGGTTCATTTCACAGATACATCCACTCGGATCACTGGTCAAGAGGATAAAATGGATCGAGGCAAACAACGCCAAAGTCGCATCCATACCAGTCGGATCCGTACTCCAAGCATCGCTTCGTCGTTCCAACCCCAATCCATTCGGGGACTAATGATGGGGTTATAGTCCTAGGGTAGGGTCATAGACCTGCCCTATAGGTCCTACCCAAGGACTACCCTTCATAAGGGATAAGGCCCTTAGTCAGTTCCGACTGAATTAAGGACTTCCCATCATCCAGTCGGCGATGATTCCTCCATCATCCAGTCGGAGATGAGCATTCGGAGCGTACCAAACTTACCGACTGGATTCCACTCTGTACATCGTAACCCCCCTAGAGGGCAACGGTCATACGTTTCCATGTACCTTTATTAGCATTTAAGACATACGTTACCAGTAATGTAGGCATTTATTCGCCACTACTCCACCCCTGTGCACCGAACCGTTGTGAAGGGCAACGCACTCTATATAAGCCGTCCTTCTCCACTGGTGCAGGGGTTAGCAATTCACTGTAATCCATATTTCACTCGACAACAAGCTCCCAAGAGCACTGAGACGTAGGGCTTTTACCTCCACCGTAGAGGGGCCTGAACTCATACAACATCGCTGTAGCTAAGGCTCTGCCCATCCTTTCGTACCCTACACATCTACTGTCAGACTTATACCCACGACAGCCGCCGCCACCACCGTCGCGCCCCCGCCCCCGTCGCGTCGTCGACCCTGTCGCCCCCACCGCCGCCCCTGTCGTCCCCACTGTCGCCCATGTCGCCCCCTCCGCCGTCCCTCTCTCTCTCCCCATGTCGCCCCCGCTACCGCTGCCCCACCACCGTCGCGCCGCCGCCCCTGGCGCCCCCGACACTGCCCAGCCACCCCCATCACCACGGGCCCTCCACAGCCGCCCTCCCGGTGAGACCCCACACCGCCACCCCCACCCCCACCTGCATTATTTTTTAGTAGTTTTATTATTTTTTAATAGTTTTAGTAGTTTTAGTAGTTGTTATTGTTAGTAGTTTTAGTGGTAGATTTAGTTAGGTTAGTAGTTTTAGTTAGGTTAGTTAGTTAGCTTGGTTAGTTAGGTGGAGGAAGAGAAGAGGAGAAGAGGAGGAGGAGGAGGACTAGAAGAGGAGAAGAAGAAGAGGAGTAGGAGGAGGAGGAGGAGGAGAAGAAAAAGAAGAAGAAGAAGAAGAAGAAGAAGAAGAAGAAGAAGAAGAAGAGGAGAAGAAGAAAATAAGAAGGAGAAGAAGGAGAAGAAGAAGAAGAAGAAGAAGAGAAGAAAAAAATAAGAAGGAGAAGAAGTAAAGAAGAAGAGAAGAAGAGAATAAGAAAAAAATAAGAAGGAGAAGAAGAGAAAAAATAAGAAGAAGTTGATTTTTTATTGTTTGTTATTTAGTGGTAGCTAGATTCTTTTTTAGTTACTTAGTGGTAGATTCTGTTTTTGTTATAGTGGTAGATTCTGTTTTTGTTATTTTTTTGCTGTTTAGTGCTATCTAGGTTTAGCGATAGGTTTAGTTAGCTTGGTTAGTTAGGTTAGTTAGTTAGTTAGCTTAATAGAAAGAATAGGAAGAAGAAGAAGAGGAGGAGGAGGAGGAGAAGAAGAAGAAGAAGAAGAAGAATAGGAGGAGGAGAAGACAAAAATAAGAAGGAGAAGCAGAAAAGAAGAAGAAAAGAAGAGAAGAAGAAGTGAAGAAGAGAAGAAGAATACCTTCTCCTCCTCCTTCTTCTCCTCCTTCTTCTCCTCCTCCTCCTTCTCCTTCTTCTTGATTTCTTCTTCTTCTCCTCCTCCTCCTGAAGGAATAGGTAAGTACATTTAAACCCGCGAGCAGAGGCTTTTGGCTTCAAGTTTGTTCAAATATCTAATGCGTTGACCTTATCATACTGCAGGGGATGGGTACACCCTCTTGGAGTCCGCAGGCCGAACTCTGTCCTTCGTGTGCTTTGCCGGACAAATTTCCCGGGGTTTGTCACGTTGCCTGGTGAGGGTCACATTCCTACACTAGGATTTTCCTGGGAGCACGACCAGGCTGCGCAGGCCCCACCGGAGGAGATTATAGATGGTGTCTTGTGCCACACGAGGGCCGAGATGGTGATCAAGAGCTTTTTGGTAAATTATCCTTTTACAGAATCTAAAATTAACAATATAGCTAATTATTGTTAGTTAGGTGTGAGGATGGATATGAGGAGGAGGCGGCTAGGGTTCTCGAGGCCGAGTGTAGGCGGTTACTACAGAACATGCGCCACGCCACGCGTGGAGGAGGCTGCAGGCTATTCGAGATTACTACGCCACGCGTGGTATTAAGAAGCAGAAGAAGGATTGCCGCGGAATGTTTCTGAAGAAGGAGCAATACATGAGGGTAATTACCTATTCTTAAGTCCTTCTACATAGTTTTCTTGATTTCATTCATAGGCGTAGCGCTGAAAATTCTTTCTAATAACTTATAGGTGCCCCCGAGATGGTGTGCGGATAAGATGGATTGTTGGGAGGCGTTGGTTGATGAGTGGTGCACAGGCAGCTGGCGAGCCGTCCACGAGAATGCGAAGGATCGACAT